>NW_027196409.1:0-92720 GCF_038502225.1 Cherax quadricarinatus
ATGAAATATGTGGTAAAACATCCCATATAACATGTACAAAACTTCATGCAACCATGAGTAATGACCCAAAACAAGAAAGTCGACTCAGGATTTGCCCCAGTGAAATGGAAAGCTGGTCGGGCATAAGATAGGTACTGAAAATTGAAAACCTAGAAAGCGTCAGAAAGTTTCTAAGGAGCTTGTTAGATATATACAAAGAGTGGAAAACATGGGGTAAGGAACAAGAAAATGAGGAAGACGCAGATAAAGGTGAAAACAAAGGAGTGGAAATAAGAGTGGAAAACGTCATTCAGAGCAAGTCGGAAAAGAACAAAACAGGGATACATAACAGAGGAAAGGGAAAGGGAGGAAGAGAAAGCTAGAGCAGGGACAAACGAAAACGAAAAAAGGGAAGAAGTACACATAGATGAAAGAGAAGAAAACTCAGATCAGATTGCAGAACTTGGGAAAGACAAAACCAGTAAATATAGGCACTCAAAACATTTGCAGATACAGTGCAAAAGGTATGTACCTATATGGCAGAGATTGCTGGAATAAACACACCAGAATATGTGCCAACATGTTGAAAAAGGAAAAGTGTCGCTTTGACAAAGATTGCAGCAGATACTTCCACCCAGTGATGTGTGAAGCTTCAACACAGTCCAGAGAATGTTTTGACCTTCGCTACGCAGACTACCATATAATAGGAACGCGGCGCTACAGAGAAAGCTGCGAAAGCGAAAATGAACCGCACTCTTTAAAACAGAGTGCGGATCGAACCAAAAAAGTAAAAAGGGGGAATGGTACAGAAAGGACAGGTGAGTAGCAAAATGGGACATACCAAACCAGACATCAGCCCATCAGGGCCGAATAAACAACCAAATGCAAAATCAGTACTGGAGATACCAGGGGTATGTACACCAAGGGTCTTACCAGGTATTACATCACAAGTGGCACTAACGAAACTCAAAGCAAGACAAAACATCCCAAATGGTAATTCCTACTTCATATTTGCAAATATTCAGGGCCTGAAATCAAATAAAAACGACAAAGTTAGTTATGTCTTCGGGCTCCTATCAGAAGACAATGTCATGTTTGGAGCATTTACAGAAACACATACAAGGGTTGTTTTGGACGGAGATAAAGATAGAAAACTATAACATGTATAGATGTGATAAAATTAATAGGTCACAGGGAGGAGTAGGAATCAATGTAAAATATATTTTCTGTTGCACAGAAGTGCTGAACTCTGCGAATGATATAGTAGAAATACTCGACATTAAAGTTGAAAACAGGAATTTGGCAATTATCCTAGTATACAAACTACCATCAGCAACTGCTGAGGAATTCACAGATCAGTTAAGGAAGATAGATAGCTATCTGGATAGGCTAGAAAATCGCACACCAAATATTTTACTCCTTGGAGATTTTAATATCCCTCATGTAAAATGGCGCAACGTAGTGTTATGCCAGAAATACTTCCGGGAAGCAGCCTGGCTCAACAGGCACATACCAGGAAACTGATGACGCTTTGTGAAAAGTACTGATTAAACCAAAAGATAACTGATCCCCCTAGAAATGAAAATATCCTGGATTTAATATTCACAAACAACGAGGAACTAATCAATGACGTAACAATTACAAAAAAAAAATATACTCTGATCACATCATACAAGTTCAAACGAGTATTAACTCAGGGTTAGGGAACTACGTCACTGATGTTAGAGACGGGATGTTCAGCAAGTTTAATTTTAACAATCATAGAATTGACTGGGAAAAAATAAACCAAGAGCTATCAGACATCCTGGGAGTCAGAAATGAAAGGTATGTATGAAGCACGTACCATTGAGGAAACCCAGAAGATCAGATATAGAGAAAGCGTAGGAGATGGTAGAGAAGAAAAATAGTTTTAATATGGTAAAATATCACGCCATACACATATTTAATATGCTTCATGAAGTCTATCTTATATTACAGAATATGTTTGAGAACGATGTGTCCCCACTCACTTGCTTGTTGAAATTATCGAGTTTTAGTTTCTGGACTTCTTAGCGATAAGAATATAAGAATGGAGGAACACTGCAGTAGGCCTACTGGCCCATACAAGGCAGCTCCTTATTTATTTATTTTATTTTTTATTTAGAAATGATACATAGTTGCACAAAGAAATATAATGATTGGGTGTACATGCCAAAAGTCCCTTGTATGCAGAGCATTATGGGAAGGCTTAAAACTAACTTAAGATTAACTAAGCAATGATATATTCAGTGGTAAAAATTACAGTAAGCAAATTACATGAAGTACAAAAGAGTATTTCAAATAAGAAGCATTAAAGTTATACCAATTTGTAACACAACAATGTATAATATAATTTGTAAGGGACACAGATGGACTCCTGGACCCATGAGCCTGGGGAAAGCTTAGATGCAGGATTACTGAGTGTAGGATAGGAAGTGTAGGATAGAATGTGGAAGAATATTTGAGGGGACACAGATGGACTCCTGGACCCATGAGCCTGGGGAAAGCTTAGATGCAGGATTACTGATTGTTGATACATTGGAACAATAACATTGTGACTGTTCCTACACTGGAACAGTAACATTGTGACTGTTGCTACACTGGAACAGTAACATTGTGACTGTTGCTACATTGGAACAGTAACATTGTGACTGTTGCTACACTGGAACAGTAACATTGTGACTGTTGCTACACTGGAACAGTAACATTGTGACTGTTGCTACACTGGAACAGTAACATTGTGACTGTTGCTACACTGGAACAGTAACATTGTGACTGTTCCTACACTGGAACAGTAACATTGTGACTGTTGCTACACTGGAACAGTAACATTGTGACTGTTGCTACACTGGAACAGTAACATTGTGACTGTTGCTACACTGGAACAGTAACATTGTGACTGTTGCTACACTGGAACAGTAACATTGTGACTGTTGCTACACTGGAACAGTAACATTGTGACTGTTGCTACACTGGAACAGTAACATTGTGACTGTTGCTACACTGGAACAGTAACATTGTGACTGTTGCTACACTGGAACAGTAACATTGTGACTGTTGCTACATTGGAACAGTAACATTGTGACTGTTGCTACACTGGAACAGTAACATTGTGACTGTTGCTACAATGGAACAGTAACATTGTGACTGTTGTGACTGTTGCTACGGTGGAACAGTAACATTGTGACTGTTCCTACACTGGAACAGTAACAGTTGTGACTGTTGCTACAATGGAACAGTAACATTGTAACTGCTTGAACAGTAACATACTGTTGCTACACTGGAACAGTAACATTGTGACTGGAACAGTAACATTGACTGTTGCTACACTGGAACAGTAACATTGTGACTGTTGCTACACTGGAACAGTAACATTGACTGTTGCTACACTGGAACAGTAACATTGTGACTGTTGCTACACTGGAACAGTAACATTGTGACTGTTGCTACACTGGAACAGTAACATTGTGACTGTTGCTACACTGGAACACTGGAACAGTAACATTGTGACTGTTGCTACACTGGAACAGTAACATTGTGACTGTTGCTACAATGGAACAGTAACATTGTGACTGTTGCTACACTGGAACAGTAACATTGTGACTGTTGCTACACTGGAACAGTAACATTGTGACTGTTGCTACACTGGAACAGTAACATTGTGACTGTTGCTACAATGGAATAGTGACATTGTGACTGTTGCTACACTGGAACAGTAACATTGTGACTGTTGCTACACTGGAACAGTAACATTGTGACTGTTGCTACACTGGAACAGTAACATTGTGACTGTTGCTACACTGGAACAGTAACATTGTGACTGTTGCTACACTGGAACAGTAACATTGTGACTGTTGCTACACTGGAACAGTAACATTGTGACTGTTGCTACAATGGAACAGTAACATTGTGACTGTTGTTACACTGGAACAGTAACATTGTGACTGTTGCTACACTGGAACAGTAACATTGTGACTGTTGCTACACTGGAACAGTAACATTGTGACTGTTGCTACACTGGAACAGTAACATTGTGACTGTTGCTACACTGGAACAGTAACATTGTGACTGTTGCTACATTGGAACAGTAACATTGTGACTGTTGCTACAGTGGAATAGTAACATTGTGACTGTTGCTACACTGGAACAGTAACATTGTGACTGTTGCTACACTGGAACAGTAACATTGTGACTGTTGCTACATTGGAACAGTAACATTGTGACTGTTGCTACACTGGAACAGTAACATTGTGACTGTTGCTACACTGGAACAGTAACATTGTGACTGTTGCTACACTGGAACAGTAACATTGTGACTGTTGCTACACTGGAACAGTAACATTGTGACTGTTGCTACACTGGAACAGTAACATTGTGACTGTTGCTACACTGGAACAGTAACATTGTGACTGTTGCTACACTGGAACAGTAACATTGTGACTGTTGCTACACTGGAACAGTAACATTGTGACTGTTGCTACACTGGAACAGTAACATTGTGACTGTTTGGCTAACACTGGTAACATTGTGACTGTTGCTACACGAACAGTAACATTGTGACTGTTGCTACACTGGAACAGTAACATTGTGACTGTTGCTACACGAACAGTAACATTGTGACTGTTGCTACACTGGAACAGTAACATTGTGACTGTTGCTACAATGGAATAGTGACATTGTGACTGTTGCTACACTGGAACAGTAACATTGTGACTGTTGCTACACTGGAACAGTAACATTGTGACTGTTGCTACACTGGAACAGTAACATTGTGACTGTTGCTACACTGGAACAGTAACATTGTGACTGTTGCTACACTGGAACAGTAACATTGTGACTGTTGCTACACTGGAACAGTAACATTGTGACTGTTGCTACACTGGAATAGAGACATTTTGACTGTTGCTACACTGGAACAGTAACATTGTGACTGTTGCTACACTGGAACAGTAACATTGTGACTGTTGCTACACTGGAACAGTAACCTTGTGACTGTTGCTACACTGGAACAGTAACATTGTGACTGTTGCTACACTGGAACAGTAACATTGTGACTGTTGCTACACTGGAACAGTAACATTGTGACTGTTGCTACACTGGAACAGTAACATTGTGACTGTTGCTACACTGGAACAGTAACATTGTGACTGTTGCTACACTGGAACAGTAACATTGTGACTGTTGCTACACTGGAACAGTAACATTGTGACTGTTGCTACACTGGAACAGTAACATTGTGACTGTTGCTACACTGGAACAGTAACATTGTGACTGTTGCTACACTGGAACAGTAACATTGTGACTGTTGCTACACTGGAACAGTAACATTGTGACTGTTGCTACACTGGAACAGTAACATTGTGACTGTTGCTACACTGGAACAGTAACATTGTGACTGTTGCTACACTGGAACAGTAACATTGTGACTGTTGCTACACTGGAACAGTAACATTGTGACTGTTGCTACACTGGAATAGTAACATTGTGACTGTTGCTACACTGGAACAGTAACATTGTGACTGTTGCTACACTGGAACAGTAACATTGTGACTGTTGCTACACTGGAACTGTAACATTGTGACTGTTGCTACACTGGAACAGTAACACTGTGACTGTTGCTAACGTGGAATAGTAACACTGTGACTGTTGCTACACTGGAACAGTAACATTGTGACTGTTGCTACACTGGAACAGTAACATTGTGACTGTTGCTACACTGGAACAGTAACATTGTGACTGTTGCTACACTGGAACAGTAACATTGTGACTGTTGCTACACTGGAATAGTAACATTGTGACTGTTGCTACACTGGAACAGTAACATTGTGACTGTTGCTACACTGGAACAGTAACATTGTGACTGTTGCTACACTGGAACAGTAACATTGTGACTGTTGCTACACTGGAACAGTAACATTTTGACTGTTGCTACACTGGAACAGTAACATTTTGACTGTTGCTACACTGGAACAGTAACATTGTGACTGTTGCTACACTGGAACAGTAACACTGTGACTGTTGCTACAGTGGAATAGTAACATTGTGACTGTTGCTACACTGGAACAGTAACATTGTGACTGTTGCTACAATGGAATAGTGACATTGTGACTGTTGCTACACTGGAACAGTAACATTGTGACTGTTGCTACAATGGAATAGTGACATTGTGACTGTTGCTACACTGGAACAGTAACATTGTGACTGTTGCTACAATGGAATAGTGACATTGTGACTGTTGCTACACTGGAACAGTAACATTGTGACTGTTGCTACACTGGAACAGTAACATTGTGACTGTTGCTACACGAACAGTAACATTGTGACTGTTGCTACACTGGAACAGTAACACTGACTGTTGCTTCATTGGAACAGTAACAATGTGACTGTTGATACAGTGGAATAGTAACATTGTGACTGTTGCTACACTGGAACAGTAACATTGTGACTGTTGCTACACTGGAATAGTGACATTGTGACTGTTGCTACACTGGAACAGTAACATTGTGACTGTTGCTACACTAGAACAGTAACATTGTGACTGTTGCTACACTGGAACAGTAACATTGTGACTGTTGCTACACTGGAACAGTAACATTGTGACTGTTGCTACACTGGAACAGTAACATTGTGACTGTTGCTACACTGGAACAATAACATTGTGACTGTTGCTACACTGGAACAGTAACACTGTGACTGTTGCTACATTGGAACAGTAACAATGACTGTTGCTACAGTGGAATAGTAACATTGTGACTGTTGCTACACTAGAACAGTAACATTGTGACTGTTGCTACACTGGAATAGTGACATTTTGACTGTTGCTACACTGGAACAGTAACATTGTGACTGTTGCTACACTGGAACAGTAACATTGTGACTGTTGCTACACTGGAACAGTAACATTGTGACTGTTGCTACACTGGAACAGTAACATTGTTGCTACACTGGAACAATAACATTGTGACTGTTGCTACACTGAAACAGTAACATTGTGACTGTTGCTACACTGGAATAGTAACATTGTGACTGTTGCTACATTGGAACAGTAACAATGCGACTGTTGCTACAGTGGAATAGTAACATTGTGACTGTTGCTACAATGGAACTGTAACATTGTGACTGTTGCTACACTGGAACAGTAACATTTTGACTGTTGCTACACTGGGACAGTAACATTTTGACTGTTGCTACACTGGAACAGTAACACTGTGACTGTTGCTACAGTGGAATAGTAACATTGTGACTGTTGGTACAATGGAACAGTAACATTGTGACTATTGCTACATTGGAACAGTAATATTGTGGCTTATGCTACAGTGGAATAGTAACATTGTGACTGTTGCTACACTGGAACAGTAAAATTGTGACTGTTGCTACACTGGAACATTAACATTGTGACTGTTCCTACACTGGAACAGTAACATTGTAACTGATGCTACAATGGAATAGCAACATTGTGACTGTTGCTACACTGGAACAGTAACATCGTGACTGTTGCTACAATGGAACATCAAATGGTATACAATACCGACAGGCTGAGGGACTGACTACCTCAAATCTACGACTTCAAGGGTGATGGACTGATTACATCGTCTTCATATCTCTAGTGCTCCTGCCTACTTTCTGTACTCGACTGAAGAAGCCTACTGTGTAGGCGAAACCTTTCGGAATAAAGTTGCCTAAATGTTGCCTATGTGTCTTATCTACCTACAATGGAACAGTTGCATTTACTTAGATTAGATGAAAAATCTTTGATAAGTTTCATAAGTGTCTATAACATCGTTTAATTGGGCAGGGATCTCGCCTGGTTCTCACTGGTTCACAAACACAACAAGCACCAGACACAATCTTCAACACTGGTTCACAAACACACAAGCACTAGACACTATCAACACTGATTCACAAACACACCAGCACTAGACACTATCAACACTGGTTCACAAACACACTAGCACTAGACACTATCTTCATCACTGGTTCATAAACACAACAGGCACCAGACACTATCTTCAATAGTGGTTCACTAAAACACCAACACTAGACACTATCTTCATCACTGGTTCATAAACACAACAGGCACCAGACACTATCTTCAACAGTGGTTCACTAAAACACCAGCACTAGACACTATCTTCAACACTGATTCATAAATACAAAAAGCACCACACACTATCTTCAACACTGGTTCATAAACACAAGCACCACACACTATCTTCAACACTGGTTCACAAACACACCGGCACTAGCAGGGTGGATGAAGGTTGGTAACACTACACAGTCAACACTCCTATGTGGCCGCCATTTTCAAATCTTTTTCAACTGCACATGAAGATTCACTTTGGTTGTTATTCTCGTTGTTCTTGTTATTATATTTAAGTCATTTTAGGATGCCAGAATCTTTGTATAATTTTAAATATGTGTAGTAAGGTGTTTGCGAGTTTTACAAAGAAATATTTTAATGAGTGAAGAAGAAACAAAGACTCGTACAGGTGTAGTTTTGTTGTTGTAGTTCAAATATTCGTGTTTTGTCACATGTTTAAGAAACAGCAAAGTGGAACAGAGTGTCGGCATAATTAATAACTTTAAGGTTACAGGAGGAAAAAAAAAACATAAGACGAGGCAGCAAGAAACAGAAATTTGATTTAATTTGCAAGAACTCAGTCCAGTTTACCTAGAGATTAGAAAGAACTTTTGGAGAGCGTAGAAGTGATTTTCTAGACTTACATAACTTTCTAGACAACCTGCTAGTAACTGTATGTACTTAAACAACCTGCTAGTAACTGTATGTACTTAAAGAAAGCCCACGCTACAGGTGGGAATTAAACTCGCGGCGAGTGAGTCGTAAAACTCCGGCCAGCGTGTAAGCCACTGGGCCAGCTGGTTACAATAAGATTCATCCAACTATGAATATATATACATCACAGGGAAGTTTTAACATGGGTCCCACTGTGACCACAAACTACTGATCAAAGTACATTTATGACTCACGAAATCGTAATGACATGATTGTTGGCGGGAGATTCATCTGTAAAACAGATGAATCTTCCACCAACAATCACGTCATTACGATTTCGTGAGTCATAAATGTACTTTGATCAGTAGTTCTGCTTCACTGAACTTTATTCGTTTATTTAAAGTTCCTTGAGGATCTTCCTCTCTCCTTACCCTTTTATCAGACTCAAAAATCTTGTCTAAATCTACTGTTGACAAAGAGAAATGCAAAGAATTTAACATCTAGAGTTGTGGATTCGTGGAATTCGATCATATATATATCTGCTCAAGTATCTACAAGCATCTGCTCAAGTATCTACAAGCATCTGCTCAAGTATCTACAAGCATCTCTTCAAGTATCTACAAGCATCTGCTCAAGTATCTACAAGCATCTGCTCAAGTATCTACAAGCATCTGCTCAAGTATCTACAAGCATCTGCTCAAGTATCTACAAGCATCTGCTCAAGTATCTACAAGCATCTGCTCAAGTATCTACAAGCATCTGCTCAAGTATCTACAAGCATCTGCTCAAGTATCTACAAGCATCTCCTCAAGTATCTACAAGCATCTGCTCAAGTATCTACAAGCATCTGCTCAAGTATCTACAAGCATCTGCTCAAGTATCTACAAGCATCTGCTCAAGTATCTACAAGCATCTGCTCAAGTATCTACAAGCATCTGCTCAAGTATCTACAAGCATCTGCTCAAGTATCTACAAGTATCTGCTCAAGTATCTACAAGCATCTGCTCAAGTATCTACAAGCATCTGCTCAAGTATCTACAAGCATCTGCTCAAGTATCTACAAGCATCTGCTCAAGTATCTACAAGCATCTGCTCAAGTATCTACAAGCATCTGCTCAAGTATCTACAAGCATCTGCTAAAGTATCTACAAGTATCTACAAGCATCTCCTCAAGTATCTACAAGTATCTGCTCAAGTATCTACAAGCATCTGCTCAAGTATCTACAAGCATCTGCTCAAGTATCTACAAGCATCTCCTCAAGTATCTACAAGTATCTGCTCAAGTATCTACAAGCATCTGCTCAAGTATCTACAAGCATCTGCTCAAGTATCTACAAGTATCTGCTCAAGTATCTACAAGCATCTGCTCAAGTATCTACAAGCATCTCCTCAAGTATCTACAAGCATCTGCTCAAGTATCTACAAGCATCTGCTCAAGTATCTACAAGCATCTGCTCAAGTATCTACAAGCATCTGCTCAAGTATCTACAAGCATCTGCTCAAGTATCTACAAGCATCTGCTCAAGTATCTACAAGCATCTGCTCAAGTATCTACAAGCATCTGCTCAAGTATCTACAAGCATCTGCTCAAGTATCTACAAGCATCTGCTCAAGTATCTACAAGCATCTGCTCAAGTATCTACAAGCATCTGCTCAAGTATCTACAAGCATCTGCTCAAGTATCTACAAGCATCTCCTCAAGTATCTACAAGCATCTGCTCAAGTATCTACAAGCATCTGCTCAAGTATCTACAAGCATCTGCTCAAGTATCTACAAGTATCTACAAGCATCTGCTCAAGTATCTACAAGCATCTGCTCAAGTATCTACAAGCATCTGCTCAAGTATCTACAAGCATCTCCTCAAGTATCTACAAGCATCTGCTCAAGTATCTACAAGCATCTGCTCAAGTATCTACAAGCATCTCCTCAAGTATCTACAAGTATCTGCTCAAGTATCTACAAGCATCTGCTCAAGTATCTACAAGTATCTGCTCAAGTATCTACAAGCATCTGCTCAAGTATCTACAAGTATCTGCTCAAGTATCTACAAGCATCTGCTCAAGTATCTACAAGCATCTGCTCAAGTATCTACAAGCATCTGCTCAAGTATCTACAAGTATCTGCTCAAGTATCTACAAGTATCTGCTCAAGTATCTACAAGTATCTGCTCAAGTATCTACAAGTATCTGCTCAAGTATCTACAAGCATCTGCTCAAGTATCTACAAGTATCTGCTCAAGTATCTACAAGCATCTGCTCAAGTATCTACAAGTATCTGCTCAAGTATCTACAAGCATCTGCTCAAGTATCTACAAGCATCTCCTCAAGTATCTACAAGCATCTGCTCAAGTATCTACAAGCATCTGCTCAAGTATCTACAAGCATCTGCTCAAGTATCTACAAGCATCTGCTCAAGTATCTACAAGCATCTGCTCAAGTATCTACAAGCATCTGCTCAAGTATCTACAAGCATCTGCTCAAGTATCTACAAGCATCTGCTCAAGTATCTACAAGCATCTGCTCAAGTATCTACAAGCATCTGCTCAAGTATCTACAAGCATCTCCTCAAGTATCTACAAGCATCTCCTCAAGTATCTACAAGCATCTGCTCAAGTATCTACAAGCATCTCCTCAAGTATCTACAAGCATCTCCTCAAGAAGCTACAAGCATCTCAAGTATCTACAAGCATCTCCTCAAGTATCTACAAGCATCTCCTCAAGTATCTACAAGTATCTGCTCAAGTATCTACAAGCATCTCCTCAAGTATCTACAAGTATCTGCTCAAGTATCTACAAGCATCTCCTCAAGTATCTACAAGTATCTACAAGTGTCTGCTCAAGTATCTACAAGTATCTACAAGTATCTGCTCAAGTATCTACAAGTATCTGCTCAAGTATCTACAAGCATCTGCTCAAGTATCTACAAGCATCTGCTCAAGTATCTACAAGCATCTCCTCAAGTATCTACAAGTATCTGCTCAAGTATCTACAAGCATCTCCTCAAGTATCAAGCATCTGCTCAAGCTCAAGTATCTACAAGCATCTGCTCAAGTATCTACAAGCATCTGCTCAAGTATCTACAAGCATCTGCTCAAGTATCTACAAGCATCTCCTCAAGTATCTACAAGCATCTCCTCAAGTATCTACAAGTATCTGCTCAAGTATCTACAAGCATCTCCTCAAGTATCTACAAGCATCTCCTCAAGTATCTACAAACATCTCCTCAAATATCTACAATTATCTGCTCAAGTATCTACGAGCATCTCCTCAAGTATCTACAAGCATCTGCTCAAGTACCTACAAGCATCTCAAGTATCTACAAGTATCTCCTCAAGTATCCACAAGTATCTGGTCAAGTATCTACAAGTATCTGCTCAAGTATCTAAAAGCATCTGCTCAAGTATCTACAAACATCTCCACAAGTATCTACAAGTATCTGCTCAAGCATCTACAAGCATCTGCTCAAGTATCTACAAGTATCTCCTCAAGTATCTACAAGCATCTGCTCAAGTATCTGCAAGTATCTACTCAAGTATCTCAAGTATCTACAAGCATCTCCTCAAGTATCTACAAGCTTCTCAAGTATCTACAAGTATCTGCTCAAGTATCTACAAGTATCTGCTCAAGTATCTACAAGTATCTGCTCAAGTATCTACAAGTATCTGCTCAAGTATCTACAAGCATCTGCTCAAGTATCTACAAGCATCTGCTCAAGTATCTACAAGCATCTGCTCAAGTATCTACAAGCATCTGCTCAAGTATCTACAAGTATCTGCTCAAGTATCTACAAGCATCTGCTCAAGTATCTACAAGCATCTGCTCAAGTATCTACAAGCATCTGCTCAAGTATCTACAAGCATCTGCTCAAGTATCTACAAGCATCTGCTCAAGTATCTACAAGCATCTGCTCAAGTATCTACAAGCATCTGCTCAAGTATCTACAAGCATCTGCTCAAGTATCTACAAGCATCTGCTCAAGTATCTACAAGCATCTGCTCAAGTATCTACAAGCATCTGCTCAAGTATCTACAAGCATCTGCTCAAGTATCTACAAGCATCTGCTCAAGTATCTACAAGTATCTCCTCAAGTATCTACAAGTATCTACAAGTATCTCCTCAAGTATCTACAAGTATCTACAAGTATCTGCACAAGTATCTACAAGTATCTACAAGTATCTACAAGTATCTGCACAAGTATCAACAAACTGATGAAGCGAGTTTTGTCCCTATTAATTTTATTTCATAATTATATTCAATAACACTTTTTTTTATTTATATTTTTCATAAGTTTTACAAGGATTAATTAACATTTTGCAATTATCTGCATTCTATTATTTATTTCTTTTGTGCTTCATAATTAATGTCCATTCTCTCCCTGGTCCATGACCTTTATCATACCTCTTCTTAAGGCTATGTATGGTTCCTGCCTCCACTATCTCACTTTCCAGCAGCTTACGCTGCTCCTCAACTACTCTACAGATAAATATTTCCTGTATATATTTCTTTTCACTGATTATTTTACAACTTCACCTTTTAGGGTTAGTACAGTTTCCGAGGTTGTATTACAAATCAATATAAAATGTCGCAGGTTTACAACTTAAACTACTTTGTAGGTTAAATTACATTTATTAATGGAAGTTAATGTTGCCAGGCTGCTGCACCATCCTCTGATAACATTATTTTTGTTACTAGATCAACTCTCCAGAATTGGTAGATTTTTTGAAGATTTTTCATTTTGTGTTTTGATGGTAACTGTTTTTTCTGTCATTAAAGACATCTCTGACAATGGAGACCTTTTTAAATGCTGTAAATATTCATTTTTTTGATAGGGAACATAATTATTCTTTGAAATCTGTTGCAAAAACCATCTTTAATATTAAAGTATCTATTGAACAGAAAACTTTCACTGTTAAAAGAATGCTTATTAAACGAAACCTCTAAAACTACCGTACCTACTGAACCCATAATGACTTCACTCCTGCTGGAAGGAAACCTCTAAAACTACCGTACCTACTGAACCCATAATGACTTCACTCCTGCTGGAAGGAAACCTCTAAAACTACCGTAGCTACAGAACACAGTGAAATCACTCCTGCTGGAAGGAAACCTCTAAAACTACCGTAGCTACAGAACACAGTGAAATCACTCCTGCTGGAAGGAAACCTCTAAAACTACCGTAGCTACAGAACACAGTGAAATCACTCCTGCTGGAAGGAAACCTCTAAAACTACCGTAGCTACAGAACACAGTGAAATCACTCCTGCTGGAAGGAAACCTCTAAAACTACCGTAGCTACAGAACACAGTAAAATCACTCCTGCATGAAACCTTTAAAACTTCCATTACATATACAACAAACAAATATTTTGTTACAAAGGTGCTAATGTTACAAATGTATATTATAGTAACAAATCATTGCATAAAACAGTAGTATTGGACACAGTAACAAGAAGACTCACAGTAACAAGAAGACTCACAGTAACAAGAAGACTCACAGTAACAGTAAGACTTACAGTAACAGTAAGACTTACAGTAACAGTAAGACGAACTAACCAGGTTGCAGGAATGATTTCCGAAATCTGTTTTTGTCAATAGACAGAGCCTACCATAATGGTCGACTTTACTATGCAAGAGTTACTAATTTTTAATATGTATTGTGAATAGTATTATTTGTATTAATATTTTATAAGAGGAGATAAGTGCAGACATTCACTTAACATCCCCTCGGAGATGTTAAGTGAATGCGTTGGTAATGTTGAGTCATGTAAGATAATGTTGAGTCATGTAAGATAATGTTGAGTCATGTAAGATAATGTTGAGTCATGTAAGATAATGTTGAGTCATGCAAGATAATTGTTCGGGGTGACATGAATGTCACTGTGAGAGACATTGTTGTGAAAGGTACAGTGGGAAGGTTTAAAGTGCTTGATGTAAATGACAGCCTGGAATACTTAGCTGACGTCAGCAGTACAATAAGCAAGTCAACATACTAGAAAGACAAAGTAATGCACAATAAGTACAGTAACAAAAATAAAATTATTGTAACATGCAAGAACTGAAGAACAGTACAGTAACACTGAAGAACAGCACAGTAACACTGAAGAACAAGTCAGTACATACTAAAGACTGAAGAACAGTAATGCACAATAAGTACAGTAACAAAAATAAAATTATTGTAACATGCAAAAACTGAAGAACAGTACAGTAACACTGAAGAACAGTACAGTAACACTGAAGAACAGTACAGTGACACTGAAGAACAGTACAGTAACACTGAAGAACAGTACAGTGACACTGAAGAACAGTACAGTAACACTGAAGAACAGTACAGTAACACTGAAGAACAGTACAGTAACACTGAAGAACAGTACAGTAACACTGAAGAACAGTACAGTAACACTGAAGAACAGTACAGTAACACTGAAGAACAGTACAGTAACACTGAAGAACAGTACAGTAACACTGAAGAACAGTACAGTAACACTGAAGAACAGTACAGTAACACTGAAGAACAGTACAGTAACACTGAAGAACAGTACAGTAACACTGAAGAACAGTACAGTAACACTGAAGAACAGTACAGTAACACTACAGTACAGTACAGTAACACTGAAGAACAGTACAGTAACACTGAAGAACAGTACAGTAACACTGAAGAACAGTACAGTAACACTGAAGAACAGTACAGTAACACTGAAGAACAGTACAGTAACACTGAAGAACAGTACAGTAACACTGAAGAACAGTACAGTAACACTGAAGAACAGTACAGTACAGTAACACAGAAGAGTAATACTGTAACACACAAGAAAAGTACAATAACATACAATAGAACAACACAGGAGTGCACAAGTACCGCACAAGAACATACAAGAACAATACAGTAAAATAATGGAAGAGTTGGTCAGTATAATAACGGATACAGCAGCAGTATTAAAGACATTAATTAAGACAGTGTTACACTAGCCACGTTGTATCACCCACCACAGACACTGAGACAGTGTTATACTGACCAGGTTGTAACAACCACCACAGACATTAAGACAGTGTTATACTGACCAGGTTGTAACAACCACCACAGACACTAAGACAGTGTTATACTGACCAGGTTGTAACAACCACCACAGACATTAAGACAGTGTTATACTGACCAGGTTGTAACAACCACCACAGACACTGAGACAGTGTTATACTGACCAGGTTGTAACAACCACCACAGACATTAAGACAGTGTTATACTGACCAGGTTGTAACAACCACCACAGACAAGACAGTGTTATACTGACCAGGTTGTAACAACCACCACAGACATTAAGACAGTGTTATACTGACCAGGTTGTAACAACCACCACAGACATTAAGACAGTGTTATACTGACCAGGTTGTAACAACCACCACAGACATTAAGACAGTGTTATACTGACCAGGTTGTAACAACCACCACAGACACTGAGACAGTGTTATACTGACCAGGTTGTAACAACCACCACAGACACTGAGACAGTGTTATACTGACCAGGTTGTAACAACCACCACAGACATTAAGACAGTGTTATACTGACCAGGTTGTAACAACCACCACAGACATTAAGACAGTGTTATACTGACCAGGTTGTAACAACCACCACAGACATTAAGACAGTGTTATACTGACCAGGTTGTAACAACCACCACACAAATACATTTCATAAAGAGATCAAGTCTCAGAGGTTGTAGATCTTATTTTCTTTCCTTGGACTTTTTGTTATATTTGTGATTGTGAATGTTTTACTTAACATAGTAAAAGTGAGAGAAATGAAGTCGCGAAAAACATTAAAAAGTGAGGGAGACTAATTATTTAATAATTATTTGCGGTTACTTCTTAGTAACCATAAGATAATTCAAAAATCTTTTTTGCTATATCTAGTGCAAGATTCTCTCAGTTGTTACTTTTTATGTCTTCAGATATCTCATTAAGAATATTTGCAAAATACTATATAACAACTTTCTCCAAACCGCTTGTTCAGAATTATATTAAAACATATAGTGAGGATTTTCTTTATTTTTTCTTTAATTCCCTTCATTTAATTTCAACAGCTGTGTGAGACAGCACAGATATGTGCATGAGAATGTGTGCACATATGTAAGTGATACATGATTTAGGATATTAGGTATTGTACGTGAGCGTGGGAAATTGTGTTTATATACATGTTATTGTGTGTATTTGTGTGTGTGTGTGTGTGTGTGTGTGTGTGTGTGTGTGTGTGTGTGTGTTGCTTTATTCGTGCGTCTGTACGTGTGATTGTGTAGGATGTGTATGTGGAAATACAGAATTGAGTGTAAAGAAGAGTGCGCGCTTGTGAACCTTAGCGTACCAGGGAAATAAAGATCAATAACAAGAAAAACGATAACTGATAACAATTAATTACAATTATCATGCAGGGAACACAAACGTTCACACACCACAATAATCTACGTACATAAAAACGTTCACAGATTCATTTACATAACTAAATAATTGAATACGCTAATAATTGGCATAGGAACAATATTAAATATAAATATATGTTCCAGATTTTCACTAGTGGCCAGTTCTTGGTGGACGAACTGTGATAGAGATCTCTCTTGTCTCAGGTAGTCGACGTTCGAGTCTGTCCAGGAGGATGTTATTACAGAGCGCAGATTATCTGCGTGTCCTCCTCTGTAATAACATCTACCTTCGTATACTGATATTAATACACTTGTGTAGTAATATCATATATGGACAGTGCTTCAAGGCTGGTTAAAACTGCTGACCTCAGGGAAGTGGTGAAGGGCGAATACCTGGATCTACGGACCTGGGGTGGGACTTGCTGACCTCAGGGAAGTGGTGAAGGGTGAATACTTGGATCCACGGACCTGGGGTGGGACTTGCTGACCTCAGGGAAGTGGTGAAGGGTTAATACCTGGAACCACGGACCTGGGGTGGGACTTGCTGACCTCAGGGAAGTGGTGAAGGGTGAATACCTGGATCCACGGACCTGGAGTGGGACTTGCTGACCTTAGGGAAGTGGTGAAGGATTAATACCTGGAACCACGGACCTGGGGTGGGACTTGCTGACCTCAGGGAAGTGGTGAAGGGTTAATACCTGGAACCACGGACCTGGGGTGGGACTTGCTGACCTCAGGGAAGTGGTGAAGGGTGAATACCTGGAACCACGGACCTGGGGTGGGACTTGCTGACCTCAGGGAAGTGGTGAAGGGTTAATACCTGGAACCACGGACCTGGGGTGGGACTTGCTGACCTCAGGGAAGTGGTGAAGGGTGAATACTTGGAACCACGAACCTGGGGTGGGACTTGCTGACCTCAGGGAAGTGGTGAAGGGTGAATACCTGGAACCACGGACCTGGGGTGGGACTTGCTGACCTGGGGTGGGACTTGCTGACCTCAGGGAAGTGGTGAAGGGTGAATACCTGGATCCACGGACCTGAGGTGGGACTGCTGACCTCAGGGAAGTGGTGAAGGGTAAATACCTGGAACCACGGACCTGGGGTGGGACTTGCTGACCTCAGGGAAGTGGTGAAGGGTGAATACCTGGAACCACGGACCTGGGGTGGGACTTGCTGACCTCAGGGAAATGGTGAAGGGTGAATACCTGGAACCACGGACCTGGGGTGGGACTTGCTGACCTCAGGGAAGTGGTGAAGGGTTAATACCTGGAACCACGGACCTGGGGTGGGACTTGCTGACCTCAGGGAAGTGGTGAAGGGTGAATACCTGGAACCACGGACCTCAGGGAAGTGGTGAAGGGTGTATACCTGGATCCACGGACCTGAGGTGGGACTGCTGACCTCAGGGAAGTGGTGAAGGGTAAATACCTGGAACCACGGACCTGGGGTGGGACTTGCTGACCTCAGGGAAGTGGTGAAGGGTGAATACCTGGAACCACGGACCTGGGGTGGGACTTGCTGACCTCAGGGAAGTGGTGAAGGGTGAATACCTGGAACCACGGACCTGGGGTGGGACTTGCTGACCTCAGGGAAGTGGTGAAGGGTTAATACCTGGAACCACGGACCTGGGGTGGGACTTGCTGACCTCAGGGAAGTGGTGAAGGGTGAATACCTGGAACCACGGACCTGGGGTGGGACTTGCTGACCTCAGGGAAGTGGTGAAGGGTTAATACCTGGAACCACGGACCTGGGGTGGGACTTGCTGACCTCAGGGAAGTGGTGAAGGGTGAATACCTGGAACCACGGACCTGGGGTGGGACTTGCTGACCTCAGGGAAGTGGTGAAGGGTTAATACCTGGAACCACGGACCTGGGGTGGGACTTGCTGACCTCAGGGAAGTGGTGAAGGGTGAATACCTGGATCCACGGACCTGGAGTGGGACTTGCTGACCTTAGGGAAGTGGTGAAGGATTAATACCTGGAACCACGGACCTGGGGTGGGACTTGCTGACCTCAGGGAAGTGGTAAAGGGTTAATACCTGGAACCACGGACCTGGGGTGGGACTTGCTGACCTCAGGGAAGTGGTGAAGGGTGAATACCTGGAACCACGGACCTGGGGTGGGACTTGCTGACCTCAGGGAAGTGGTGAAGGGTTAATACCTGGAACCACGGACCTGGGGTGGGACTTGCTGACCTCAGGGAAGTGGTGAAGGGTGAATACTTGGAACCACGAACCTGGGGTGGGACTTGCTGACCTCAGGGAAGTGGTGAAGGGTGAATACCTGGATCCACGGACCTGAGGTGGGACTGCTGACCTCAGGGAAGTGGTGAAGGGTAAATACCTGGAACCACGGACCTGGGGTGGGACTTGCTGACCTCAGGGAAGTGGACTGCTGACCTCAGGGAAGTGGTGAAGGGTAAATACCTGGAACCACGGACCTGGGGTGGGACTTGCTGACCTCAGGGAAGTGGTGAAGGGTGAATACCTGGAACCACGGACCTGGGGTGGGACTTGCTGACCTCAGGGAAGTGGTGAAGGGTGAATACCTGGAACCACGGACCTGGGGTGGGACTTGCTGACCTCAGGGAAGTGGTGAAGGGTTAATACTTGGAACCACGGACCTGGGGTGGGACTTGCTGACCTCAGGGAAGTGGTGAAGGGTGAATACCTGGAACCACGGACCTGGGATGGGACTTGCTGACCTCAGGGAAGTGGTGAAGTGTGTATACCTGGATCCACGGACCTGAGGTGGGACTGCTGACCTCAGGGAAGTGGTGAAGGGTATATACCTGGAACCACGGACCTGGGGTGGGACTTGCTGACCTCAGGGAAGTGGTGAAGGGTGAATACCTGGAACCACGGACCTGGGGTGGGACTTGCTGACCTCAGGGAAGTGGTGAAGGGTGAATACCTGGAACCATGGACCTGGGGTGGGACTTGCTGACCTCAGGGAAGTGGTGAAGGGTTAATACCTGGAACCACGGACCTGGGGTGGGACTTGCTGACCTCAGGGAAGTGGTGAAGGGTGAATACTTGGAACCACGAACCTGGGGTGGGACTTGCTGACCTCAGGGAAGTGGTGAAGGGTGAATACTTGGAACCACGAACCTGGGGTGGGACTTGCTGACCTCAGGGAAGTGGTGAAGGGTGTATACCTGGATCCACGGACCTGAGGTGGGACTGCTGACCTCAGGGAAGTGGTGAAGGGTAAATACCTGGAACCACGGACCTGGGGTGGGACTTGCTGACCTCAGGGAAGTGGTGAAGGTTGAATACCTGGAACCACGGACCTGGGGTGGGACTTGCTGACCTCAGGGAAGTGGTGAAGGGTGAATACCTGGATCCACGGACCTGGGGTGGGACTTGTTGAGGGGGGTGGGAGTGGGTGAGGCATCATAGATATCGAAAAGAATTTCCAGAACTTCAGGGAAAGGGAATACATCCGGGGGCCCACGGATGGATTCTTGGAGTGTAGGATGGGACGTGGAGAAGGGAGAATATCTGAGGGGACACAGATGGACTCCTGGACACATGAACCTGGGGAAGGTAAGACTACTGAGTGTAGGATGGGAAGTGGGGAAG
Organism: Cherax quadricarinatus; assembly: GCF_038502225.1. NCBI lineage: Eukaryota > Metazoa > Arthropoda > Malacostraca > Decapoda > Parastacidae > Cherax > Cherax quadricarinatus. The sequence continues at coordinate 20,723 of NW_027196409.1, forward strand.
GGAGAATATCTGAAGGGACACAGATGGACTCCTGGACACATGAACCTGGGGAAGGTAAGATTACTGAGTGTAGGATAGGCAGTGGGGAAGGGAGAGTATCTGAGGGGACACAGATGGACTCCTGGACACATGAACCTGGGGAAGGTAAGATTACTGAGTGTAGGATAGGCAGTGGGGAAGGGAGAGTATCTGAGGGGACACAGATGGACTCCTGGACACATGAACCTGGGGAAGGTAAGATTACTGAGTGTAGGATAGGCAGTGGAGAAGGGAGAATATCTGAGGGGACACAGATGGACTCCTGGACACATGGACCTTGGGAAGATATAGATGCAATATTACTGAGTGTAAGATAGGAAGTTAGGGGATGGGAAGATTTATATGTAATATTACTGAGTGTAGGGTAGGAAGTGTAGGACTGGAAGTGTTAGGATAGGATAGGGAACACATGGACCCGGGGAAGACTTCGATGCAAGATTACCGAGTGTAGGATAGGACGTGGGGAAGGGAGAATAACTGAGATAGAACTTTTATTACCAGCTGTTCTTGGTAAGATCTGTTCTGAACTTACAGTTGATTTGGTGATAGTAGAGACCATGTCAGCACTTTACTGTGTCAATAATGAGGATCTCGGGGAAAATGAGCTTCCTCTGGTTATTGTTGCTAATGATGGAATTTCTACGGGTATAGATTTTCATACCGGTGCTGTATTTGTAATTTAAGTATGAAAGTTGTAGAAGATACTGATTTGTGGACGGGGTGAGTATGTTCCTTTTCATTCGTCATATATTGAAAACCACTGTATTGGCTTCGATATTGTTGCTTGTCATTGTTATATTCTTTGTTGCTTTCTTCAAATCAGGAAATTTTAATATAATAAAAAGTGTGATTTCTGTATTAAATAGATATGAGTAACTTGTTGGAAAAGTTAAATTTATTAGGTCTAAAAAAGTAAAAAGAAAATAACCAGATGAGCTTGATAATGTACTAACTTTCCAACAAATGCAAAAATATGGAACTGTATGAACTGGATCAGTAGTAAATTGCATTATTTTGCTAAGTTTTTGAAGATTGATGTGATATATTTCTGTCAAGGTCTTCACTATATATATTTAATCCAGGTTCGGAGTCGCTTATTGTTTGGGAAGGAATATTAAATCTAATAAAGCCCCTAGTTTCAAAATGAATAAATATCTTGTTTTTGTCCACGATGCTGGATTGATTTGGCTTATTTTCGTTTCCTAAATAATGTGACTGATGATCGTAAGACAAAAGAAATGGCTCAGCCAGCGATACATTTTTTGTCATTGTGATATTTTTGGAAATAAAATAATAACAGCGCGTTAGGAGTCCAAAATTCAGATTGGCAATCATTTAATATTTAATATTAGGACAGATAAAATATTAAGGGACAATGTGAGAGCTGTGTAGCGCTGCAGTTGTGGTGTGTCAAGTCTGTAGCATCAGGATGACGAATGGTTATGAATGTTTTTTCTTATATTCCAGGGAAAAAGCATAATTTACAGGAGGGGAAGACGCGTGTAAAAAGTTTACCTGGTGTGAGGTATCATGTCGTCGATGGTACTCTCTACACTCAAGGAGTTCAGAGTGGTAAACAAGGGAGATCAAAATATAACTCTAGGAAGCTCAAATAATAAGGGGTTGAGGTATGCAACGTAGAGGAAAACCGTCACCGCTTTTCTTCTACGTTACGATGCAAAATATGGTCACTTAGGGATTGCGAAATTTATCAATAACGTGATGATTGATAGCAAGAAGTCGTTTGCTGAGAAGATAGTTTATGAAGCGTTAGAAAGTGCTTCTTCCAAATCTGGAGTTATCCCGGTCGAGTTATTTGATAAAAGTGATGGCTAATGTTGACCTCTTCTTGAAGTGGGGTGAAGGCGGGTCAGTGGTGCTTCCTCCCTTACTCCCCATATGAGGTAGGAGAGTTTTTAGAGAGGTCAAGTATTATGAAATTAGAAGATATAATAGCCAGCCCCAAGCTTTTTTTAGACGCTTAGAACAGGTCATGTGACTTTAGAAAATACCTTTCTCAATGGATACTATATATGTATATGGATTGCTATTATTCTGTATAACCTTTTTAATTAATAAAAAGGAATTGAATGTGCTCATTGTCCGTTTAAATGTACTCCTCTGGGGTACTCGAGTGTTTCCAAGGGAACTCCGAAGTATCTTGTCCTAAGTATTGTCTACTATGCCTTTCCGATAATATTTCTACGATCCAAATTTCTACTAATACCCTTTAACTCCTACCTATGTTATCCCGTAATCTTTAATGCCTGTCACTGTATGGTACAGTAACAGCTAAACGCGTTATACAAACAGCCACAACTGACTTAGTATGAAGTTTTGGTGGGTCGACGCAGGTCGAACGTCACCATTCCATCATGAAACCATCTGACATAATGAGCAATCCTGAGAATTTGTATAGAATTGTTGTTTAAAATTGTTTTTAATAGACTACTAAATAGCTATCGAACTTGTATAATCAATAATTTGAGTTATATACTGTATTTTTTTCATGTTTCAAGAGAGAAGACTCAATTATGTTTCTTTCCATGACAGTCATGTTTCATGGGCAATCATGTTTCATGGAAAGAAACATAATTCAATCTTCTCTCATGAAACATGAAAATAATAAAGTATATAACTCGACTTATGGGTAATACTAGCTAGATAGCTGTTTAGTAGAGTCTATTGTACACAATCTTAAACAACAATGCTCATGATGCCAGGTAGTTTCGAGAGCAATCCTGTCAAGTGTATAATGTTTGTGTTTCCTAACACTTTACACGGGTTACTTAAGAACCGTTACATTTTCAAGTACCACAGATACATCTGAATCATTTGGGATGTAGGAGCATGTAAGTACGTAACAGTGAGTGTACATAACTGAGCAGTTTAACCTTCCTCGTCTCCCATAAGATCTTCCATATCCGGTTTTGTAGCCATAAATGATACGCAAAACATTGGCTGGTGCAACTGGGGCTATTATTATGCCGGTTGCTGTCAGTCTCCAACTCCATTCAAAGGAAGGCATTTCACTGCCAGTACACAGGTGCACAGTATGATAGGTGTGGTATAAATAAAATTTGGTTGATACGCTTGTAGGTGGCAGTGATTCTATATTTAACAATACATGACAATAAAAATGCTTTCAAATGTGCTGATGCTAGGAACCATTACCCTAACCTTGTAAAACCCTGTCTTAAGAAAACAAAAAAGAAAAAAAAAGAGTACAAAGATGCTTTACCGACTTATCGACTGTAAATAATGTGGAGCTGTTCATCCAGTGACTTTGCTCTCTCGTATCTATATATCCACAGAACAAAAGCTTCCCCAGCTGGTGCCAGTTCTTCATGTGTATTGTTTGGTAACCTTAATGTTTTCATTGCGGTCCATTCTTCGCCAGAGCTGATGACATTTAATTACCCTTCCATCAAATGACAGAGGTTGTCTCTCAGTCAGTGATACCATGCACAAACACGAGATGGTCCATGACGTTGGTAATGGCTGATTGACTGGGTTTCGGATGTAGAGAATTTGGATATTTGCGTTTGGGGGCTTGTGATACCAGAACCAACAAAAGATTTGTTCCAACTGCAGTAACTAATTTCTCATTCTGTTCACTCGTTGAGACAGACTATGAGGTCAGAGTGAACCGTTTATGGTGTTTCACTATAATGTTTCCTGGCTCCGTTCTGTTGATAACATTCTTATTATAACTAAAACAAGTTTCAAAGTTCCTACACTCCAACACAAACTCAACCAGATCGAGTCCTCTATCCAATTTATACTCAGAAAGAAGATGACATTTTAACTTTCATTGAAGCTCTGCTCTGAAAATCACTAATCCTTGGCTGGAGTTCTAGAGTGAACCTTATTGCCACAGAGCATTATAGGCTATGTACACTAAGGCAAAATGGCTCTGGCTTATTAGGATGTAACAGGAATCCAACAGCCACAGATCTGAGTCCAGGTTTAACTGGTTTTCTGTATTGATGAATGTTGATGTACAGAAACATTCCTCAGCGCTGATTTCCTGGAATGTCTCTGACGCATGGAATGTGTCTTGATCTGTGACCGGACACATTAAAATTGGTATTGTTAAAAATTAGCCATATGAATCTTTTCAAATTTGCTTCTAATCCCTGGACAAGCACAGTAGTGAATCTTTAACATTCTCAGTATTTATCTGAGAATATGTATGTAAATATATACCCAGCAGCACAAGCTAGTCAGGTCCAACTCACGCCCACCCACACCCACTCACGAATTTATCTAACCTATTTTTAAAACTACATAACGTTTTAGCCTGAATAACTGTACTCGGGAGTTTGTTCCACACATCCACAACTCTATTACCAAACCAGTGCTTTCCTATATCCTTCCTGAATCTGAGCTTTTCCAACTTGATACCATTGCTGCGAGTCCTGTCTTGGCTGGAAATTTTCTGCACACTATTTACATCCCCTTTATTTATTCATGTTTTCCATTTATGCACCTCGATCATATCCTCCCTAATTCTACGCCTTTCGAGAGAGTGCAGATTCAGGGCCCTCAGTCTAACCTCATAGGGAAGATTTCTGATACATGGGATCATATTTGTCATCCTCCTCTGTATGTTTTCCAGAGCATTTATATCCATTCTGTAATACAGTGACCAGAATTGAGCAGCATAGTCTAAATGAGGCCTAACCAAGGATATATAGTTGAAGAACAACCTGAGGACTTCTATTATTTATACTTCTAGATATGAAGCCAAGAATTCTGTTAGCTTTATTGCGAACACTAATGCACTGTTGTCTTGGTTTTAGATTACTGCTAACCAGAACTCCTAAATCCTTTTCGCAATCAGTAGTATTAAGATCTACATTATTTAGTTTATATATGGCATGGTTATTTAATTGTCCAAAATTTAGAACTTTGCATTTGTTAATATTAAACTGCATCTGCCACTTCAACCATTGCATCAGTCTATTCAAATCATCCTGGAGTGCTCTAGTGTCCTCATTAGAATGAACTGGACGGCCTATTTTGATGTCATCAGCAAATTTGCTTATGTCGCTATTTATTCCCTCATCTATGTCGTTTATGTAAATTGTGAACAACAATGGGCCCAACACTGACCCCTGAGAAACACCGCTTGTGACGTGCCCCCATTCTGATTTCTCCGCATTTATGCAAACTCTCTGCTGTGTATTTGTCAGCCATGCCTCTACCCAGGAAAAGAATTCTCCTCCTATTCCGTGTGCCTTAAGTTTCCTCAATAGCCTCTGGTGTGAAACTATCGAAAGCCTTACTGAAGTCTATATACACAATATCATATTCATTACCATGATCTATCTCCTCAAACACCTTAGTGAAAAAAGTTAGTAAATTTGAAAGACAGGAACGCCCCTTTGTAAAACCGTGTTGTGATTCATTAATCAATCTGTGCCTGTCAAGATGGCTACGAATTGCTTCGGCAATTATTGATTCCATAAATTTTCCCACTATAGAGGTAAGGCTTATTGGTCTATAGTTCGAAGCCATTGACCTGTCACCTGCCTTGTAAATAGGTATTACATTTGCCATTTTCCACTTATCAGGCACTATGCCAGTTTGTAGTGATATGTTAAAAAGGTTAGCCAAAGGTATGCTAAGTTCCTCTTTACATTCCTTTAACACTCTTGCAAATAGTTCATCAGGGCCTGGGGATTTGTTAGGTTTTAGTTTTTCTATTTGTCTGAGGACCATGTCACTAGTTACCACAATCGTACATAGTTTATTATCATCCTGTTCTACATAATCTATTATTTCAGGAATATCGCTAGTATTTTTCCTGGGTGAAAACTGAGAGGAAGTAGGTATTGAGAATTTCACACATATCCTTATCACTGTCAGTGATCCGACCAGAGTTACTCTTAAGTGGGCCATTCTTGTACCTAATCTTACTTCTGTATACCTGAAAGAACCCTTTTGGGTTAGTCTTTGAATCCCTTGCGACCTTAGCCTCATAATCCCTTTTTGCTTTTCTTATTCCTTTCTTTATTTCTCTGTTTAATTGAATATATTGATTTCTTTACTGCCCATCCCCTCTTTTAATACGCCTATATATGCCTCTCTTTTGACCAATGAGATGTTTTAATCTATTGTTCATCCATTTGGGATCATTTTTGTTACATCTAATTTCCCTACTCGGAACAAAAGTTGTCTGGGCAGCTAGAACTATGCTCTGAAAAACGTCATATTGGTAACCAAGATCACCTACCTGACCCATAGTCAGGACATCCCAGTTTAGCCCACCCAGGTAATTTTTCAGTCCCATGAAGTCGGCCAAGCGAAAATCTGGGACAGAGATTTGATTGCAGTTATCTGGGTAATTCCATGATATATTGAAACTAAGTGATTTGTGAGCACTTTCCCCAAGCTCATCATTAACCTCAAGATTATTAATTAGTGAATCTTTGTTGGCAAGAACCAAGTCAAGTAGATTGTTTCCTCTAGTTGGTTCTGTCACAACCTGTTCTAAAAAGCAATCCTGAACCGCATCAAGAAAGTCACTAGACTCAAGATTTCCTGTCGTATTGTTCCAATCAATCTGTCTAAAGTTAAAATCTCACATTATCACAGCATTTTCATATCTAGATGCCTTATGAATTTCGTCCCATAACAGCTTACTGCCCTCCCTATCAAGGTTTGGAGGCCTATAAATCACACCCAAAATTAATTTGTCACGTCCCTCGAGAAACTGTAGCCAAACAGATTATGTGTTCGACGTTTCTAATCTTATATCATGTCTAAGACAACAATTTAAATTTTCTCTGACATACATCGCCACACTACCACCCTTCCTGTTGACCCTATCAGTATAGAATAGTTTATAACTCTGTATGTTGCAATCAGAAGGCTTTTCTCTATCTTTCAGGATGAACCAGGTCTCTGTTATACCAATAATATCTATATTACCTACACTTGCAAGTAATCGTAGCCCATCTATTTTATTTCTTGGACTCCTACTGTTTGTATAGTAAACCTTAAGGGAACTAGTTACTCGTTGCCCTCTACTATCCCTCTTTGTTTGTTGATCAATTGATTTGCCATTACTAGCAACTTTATTTTGAATATTGTCTTTTAAACATATCCCTGAGGAATCCCGGTAATAACTGCTGTTTTTAACGCTAATACTGCAGCCTGACTGTGTCCCACAAACACTCGTACCTCTATAATCTATCAGTTTAAATAAGACAAGCAAAAATTTTTGTATGTAATAATTTCGCAAACATCATTGTGAACCTAACGAGAAAAAATATATTTAATTTTGTTTGTTTATTATTAATTTATTGTAAACTTATCTAAAATATATTTAGCTGGATTAAACTAAATAAAATTGCGCTTGTTATAATAAGATTAGGTAAGATTTCTAAGGTTCTTTTGGTACAAAATTATTAATTTTTACATTAACATAAATGAGAAAATATATATTTAAAATATATATTTATAAGAGAACATTTTAGAAAGGACTTAATTTTAAATGAGTTCATGCTAATTGACCAATTGTACTTATTCGGCACGACATTATATATATATATATATATATACATATTTATATATATATATATATATATATATATATATATATATATATATATATATATATATATATATATATATATATATATACATATTTATATTTATATATAGTGCCATGCAGTCATGGCAAGACGTGTGGCGAGTTAGCTGCGGGATTTTCAATTATAACTCCTGATCAAGGAGGCTGACCAGGTCAAGACTGAACAGGAGTCAGTGTGAATATTCTGGGAAGATTCCAGTGCAGCGAGAAGACATTTCGATACACCGTTTCAATGTAAATAGTGGAAGTGGTGTGCAGTTTGTGAATGTTGGCGAGTGGTGGTAGTGAGGAAGACGGCCAGTGGGGGTGGGGGAGAATAAGGCCTACACTGTGTGTCAGTACCAGCACCTTGCGTCATGCTTCCAGTTGACTTAGAAATGATTACAGGTTGATGCTTGGAATAATTAGAGGCACATTTTATGGAAAAACAATGTGTGATTAATGTTAACGAGGGAGTGACCAGTCAGTGCCGCCTCCCCCACCCACTAACAGAGTCTCCCCACCCACTACCAGAGTCTCCCCACCCACTAACAGAGCCTCCTCCACCCACTATACATAGTGTGCAAGTTCATATGTATTGTACTCCATTCGCCCCCTCTCCCGGGGCTACCCCCACCCAATAACCTGTGCCTCCACCACCCACCACCAGAGCCTCCCCCACCCACTACCAGAGTCTCCTCCACCCACTACCAGAGCCTCCCCCACCCACTAACAGAGCCTCCTCCACCCACTACCAGAGTCTCCCCCACCCACTACCAGAGTCTCCCCCACCCACTACCAGAGTCTCCCCACCCACTACCAGAGTCTCCCCCACCCACTACCAGAGCCTCCCCCACCCACTAACAGAGCCTCCTCCACCCACTACCAGAGTCTCCCCCACCCACTACCAGAGTCTCCCCCACCCCCTACCAGTCTCTCCTCACCCACTAACAGAGCCTCCCCCACCCACTACCAGAGCCTCCCACACCCACTATCAGAGCCTCCCCGACCAACTACCAGAGCCTCCCCCACCCACTATATATAGTGTGCAAGTTCATATGTATTGTACTCCATTCGCCCCCTCTCCCGGGGTTACCCCCACCCTATAACATGTGCCTCCCCAACCCACCACCAGAGCCTCCCCAACCCACTACCAGAGTCTCCTCCACCCACTACCAGTCTCTCCCCCACCCACTACCAGAGCCTCCCCCACCCACTACCAGAGCCTCCACTACCCACTACCAGAGCCTCCACCACCCACTAACAGAGCATCCCCCACCCACCACCAGAGCCTCCCCTACCCACCACCAGAGTCTCCCCCACCCACTACCAGGGTTTCCCCCTCCCACCATCAGAGCCTCCCCATCCACCACCAGAGCCTCTCCCACCCACTATCAGAGCATCCCCCACCCACAACCAGAGTTTCCCTCACCCACTACCAGAGCCTCACTATCAGAGCCTCCCCCACCCACTATCAGAGCCTCCCCCACCCACTACCAGAGCCTCCCCCACCCACTATATATAGTGTGCAAGTTCATATGTATTGTACTCCCTTCGCCCCCTCTCCCGGGGCTACCCCCACCCAACAACCTGTGCCTCCCCCACCCACAACCAGAGCCTCCCCCACCCACTACCAGAGTCTCCTCCACCCACTACCAGTCTCCCCCACCCACTACCAGAGCCTCCCACACCCACTACCAGAGTCTCCCCACCCACTACAAGAGCCTCCCCCATCCACTACCAGAGCCTCCCCCACCCACCACCAGAGCCTCCCCCACCCACCACCAGAGCTTCCCCCACCCACTACCAGAGCCTCCATCACCCACCACCAGCGCCACCCCCACCCACTACCAGAGCTTCCCTCACCCACCATCAGAGCCTCCCCCATCCACCACCAGAGCCTGCCCCACCCACCACCAGAGCCTTCTCCACCCACTACCATAGCCTCCCCCACCCACTACCAGAGACTCCCCAACCCAGTTCCCAGCAGCAGTTTTCCCTTTCCCTTCCCAGCCCCTCACCAGCCCCTCCAACTCCACCAGGCCACCACGGTCAAATTTACTACCTTCCACGCACCATACTCACCCAGTATGTCATACTCCACTCCTACAGTCTAGTCTAGCCAGATGGATGTCAACCAGGAGGAAGCAAGCAGCCAGGGAAATGGTACGGCTGGCAATACTAGGAGAAGCAAGTGTCGGTCATGCTTACAGCTTCGTTGTCTCAACTCTAATGATTTCCTCCGCAAACACGGTAGTTGCCCTGGTTCAGGATGTCCTCTTGTGGAAAGTGATGATCCAGATCCACCTCAGGCATCTGAACCCACTCCAACAGATCTCATCTCATCTGATATCTTGGAAGCAATTAAAGCAACAAGGTACCAGGACACTAACACATATTCCCAAAGCAGCCTGTTAACACGGGCTGCTCCACCAACCATCAAGGCATGACACAACTTGCTTCTTTTTGGTAATGTCTGCTTAGCTGTGCCGGAAAGAAGGGAAAAGAGGCTAGCCTCAATGATCATTAAATCTTTAAGAGACTATCCTAGAACTGATAACCTCATTTGCCTTCCCTTTCAATGGAAATATAAACACAAATGCAGTATAATGTGATCCTTTATTGACAACGTTTCACCCACACAGTGGGCTTTTTCAAGTCACACACGGATCTACCTGTGGTTGGAATATACGAGTGTATTTATAGGCATGTTCAGAATGTTGAGGTCAGGTGTAGAATGCTGCATCTGATGATCTACCGGGTGGGGTTATAGAGTCTTGGGTAGCTTGGCAGGGGTATTGGACAAGTTGTGAGTAGACCTTCTGCAGTGTTCTATGTTCTTATGTGGGATAGCGATGAAGAAGTTTCTTGGCGAGTGGTTCAGCTATGTTATAGAAGCCATTGTTCTGGTTGAAATTGTTGGTTGTAGAGATGAGCGATGATTCCAGGATTCTTCTGTATTGAGTGTTGTCTTCTGTGGCTATAAGTCTTAAGTTTCTGTAGTTAATTAAATGGTTGTGTGAATTGCGATGTTGTACACAGGCATTTCTTGTATCGTCAGTCCTGCTTGCATATTGGTGTTCTGAAATACGTGTTTGGAGGTCTCTTGATGTTTCGCCCACATATAATTTGTTGCAGTTATTACAAGGGATTATGTATACCCCTGCAGAGGATGGAGGCTTGTCCTGTCTACTACTGGTGATGTCCTTGATGGTCGTGGTTGTGGAGGTAGATACTTGGAATGATGTTTTCGCAAAGATGTTGGAAACATGTTTGGCAATGGAGTTGGTTGGGAGGACTATGTATCTCTTCTCGGCAGTGTCTTCTCTGGGTGTGATGAAGATGTTTAATGCCCGCCGTCTGCAGTCTCTGATGAAGTGACGAGGATAGTGGAGTTTAGAAAATATTTGTTCAATTATAGTGCATTCTTCCTCAAGGAACTCATTGCTGCAGATTCTGAGTGCACGTAGGAAAAAGCCTATAATTACACCACGTTTAGTTTTGGTGTCGTGGTGAGAGTAGAAGTGGAGAAGATCGTTTTGGTTGGTGGGTTTTCGATAGACTTTAAAACGAAGTTCGTGGTCAGCTTTGCAGAGCAGAACATCAAGGAAAGGAAGAGTGTTGTCGACTTCTTCTTCAAGTGTGAACTGGATTGAAGGCTCGACCTGGTTGAGCTTGTCTTGGAGAGCTTGAACGTTGAAGCGTTTAGGAGTTATGAGGAGAATGTCGTCAACATAACGGAGCCAGGTGACAGACGAAGGAATAATGGTGGAGAAACGTTCGGCTTCTAGATGTTCCATGTATAGGTTCGCCAGGACTGCACTGAGTGGCGAACCCATGGGTAGTCCAAAAGTCTGCTGAAAGAGGTGATTTTCGAAAGAGAAACACGTAAAGCCAACACATAGTTCAACATACAAAAACGGGAGAGGCAGAACCCCCACTCACTCCACTGACAGTGAAAAAGTCAGAGTGCAGGTGAGCAAGAAAATTGAAGAGAGCAACACAGTGGGGGCAATCAGAATTATTATCAGTGAAGATACAGATGCCCCCAGGGATGCTGACACGGCGGAAGCACTTAGAGGAAAGCAACCTGCCAGGGAAATCAGGGGCACCAACAGTTCCAACACCTCTGTCTCTACTGTGGAACCATTGATTGTGGAAGACTCAGACGTTTACAAAGCAATAATGTCGTTCCCATCTGGGTCTGCTGGGGGTTACACTGAAATAACGCCACAGGACTTAAAGGAAATGGTTTATCCAGTTACTGGGGAGATTGCAGAGACACTGCTTTCACAGATCACAAGGTTCGTCAACAGTTTTTTTTTGGTGCAACAATTTGTGCACTTAAAAAGAAGGATGGAGGAATTAGGCCTATTGCAGTAGGCAACACTTTTCGCCGCCTCGTTTCCAAAACTGCTGTCCAAAGCATTCGCACAGAGGCAGCCATTGTGCTTCAACCAAACCAGCTTGGTTTTGGGGTCTCTCAAGGAAGTGAGGCAGTGGTTCATGCAACAAAGGCGTATATCAACAACCGGCCTGAGGACAATGCAGTTGTAAAATTAGACTTCAAGAATGCATTTAATCTCCTGAAAAGATATGTGGTATTAGCAGCGGTACAAGAACATTTCCCTGGTCTCTTCCCCTTTGTTTCAGCTGGAAATAGCAAGGAATCAATGTTCCTGTTTGGAGAGCTTGAAATCACATCATCAGAGGATGTCCAGCAAGGGGATCCTCTTGCACCATTTCTCTTCTGTATAGCAGTTAGGGAAATCACAGTCAGACTGGCCAGTGAGCTAAACATCTGGTTCCTGGATGATGGCACAATAGCAGGTACAAAGGAGTCCCTCTTAGGTGAACTTACACAAGTGATGACACTGGACAGGAAATGGGTCTCATCCTGAATCCATCCAAATGTGAAATCATTTCAGTCAACAAGTGATAAATGCAATGAGATCCAAACTACCAGGAGCAGCAGTCATTGCCCCCACAAATAGCGTCTTGCTTGGAGCACCTCTGGGAAGCGATGCCATTGACACAATCCCCAGGAAGAAATTAGAAGAACTGAGGAGAATGGAACAATAAATAGGCAATCTTGACACCCACGATGCCTTGTACCTTCTCACAAAGTGCTTGAGTCTGCCCAGGTTGACATATTTCCTAAGATGTGCACCTTCATATGATAACCCTATACTGCACGAACATGACAGCATCCTGAGGAGGATTTTTACAAAAGTACTTAACCTTACTCTAGAAGATGGGCAGTGGAACCAAGCTACACTTCCAGTCAGACTAGGAGGTACTGGTGTCCGCAAGTCATTACAGATTGCGCTACCTGCTTTTCTGTCCTCATGCATTGCATCCAGAGGGCTTAAGAACATAAGAACATAAGAATGTTGGAACACTGCAGAAGGCCTACTGGCCCATACGAGGCAGGTCCTTATCAGTGGTGACGTGTACTTAGCTCAGTGGTGACGTGTACTTAGCTCTGTGAAGACCTGTTTGTGTGCTCTCTGTGAATCTGAACCAGGATGCCCTCTCTTGAGCAGCTTTACCAGCAGCTGAGAGAAGAACTCAGAGTTGCTAAACTGGAGATACGGCGATTAACGGAGGAGAACAAGAGGATTCGTAGTAATCCTCCTGTTGTGAGTCCCCAGGTTAAGAGGGGAGCTTGGTCAGTGGTCGGGCAACATGGAACCAAGCTGAAGATTAAGAAAACGGTTGGAGAGGCAGAAACAACGAGAAACCAGAAGACTGCCGTGGAAACTTCCAACTCATTCTCGGTGCTACCTGACGAATGTGAGTGTTCTACTGGGAATGCCACAACGAGCACCAAGGAAGCATTGGCAGACGTGAGTGAGACATCCCTAGAAACCCCAACGAAGACCATCGAGAACGTCATGACGAATTCTACAAGTGGTGTAATGCTACCTGGCGAATTTGAGTCGACTACTCGGAGCATCACTACGGACGACGCCAAGGAAGGTAAAAACATTGTTGTTGTTGGGGATAGTCAGATTAGGTACATGGATAGGGCATTCTGTTTGAAGGATAGGAGTAGGAGGCAGAGAGTGTGTTTTCCTGGGGCTGGGATGAAGGATATTGTTAGCCGTCTGGATGACATCATGAGAGGTAATGGGAGCAATCCTATTATCTGTCTCAGTGCTGGAGGCAACGATGTTGGCAGACGTAGGAGTGAGGACCTGATTAGCAGGTATAGGTCAGCAATAGAGATAATTAGGAAGAAGGGTGGGAAACCTGTCATATGTGGCATTTTGCCAAGGAGAGGAGTTGGAAATGAATGGTTGTCCAGAGCAATTGGTGTCAATTGCTGGCTGGACAAATACTGTAAGGAAAATGCGGTAACATTCATTGACAACTGGGACCTCTTCTATGGCAGAAATGACATGTATGCCAGGGATGGGGTTCACTTGTCTAGGTGTGGGGTGGGAGCACTGGCCAACGCAGTGGAGGGAGCTGTTAGGTCTTTAAACTAGGAATAGTTAGTGGTATGGGTTTCTGCGGGAAAACTGTGAAGTCTCAGGGTAGTAATATGAGTACTAGGAGAACTAGTAATAGGCAAAATGAGGTGGATATCGGAAGGCCAGTGGCACTAATTGACAAGGACAGTAATAGGTTTAGTGGAATAACAGAAAGGAACAGGAATGATAAAGAGAAAGGAGGGTCCTTAAGTATATATTACACAAATAGTCGCAGTGCTAGGAATAAGATGGACGAGTTGAGACTAGTTGCTAGTGCAGGTAACATAGATGTATTTGCCATTACTGAGACGTGGTTTAATTCAAAAAGTCGGGACATGCCTGCAGAATGTCACATTCAGGGTTTCAAATTGTTCCAAGTAGATAGAAGTATCGGGAAGGGGGGTGGGGTGGCATTGTATGTCCGAGATCGCTTGAACTGTTGCATTAAAACGGGTATTAAGTCTGAAGTAACACATACAGAGTCTGTTTGGATAGAATTTTCAGAGGGGCATGAAAAATTAACTTTAGGTGTGATATACCGTCCCCCAAATTTAGATAGGGACCAGGGAAGACTACTATGGGAGGAAATTGTTAGGGCCACAAGGCACGATAATGTAGTAATTCTAGGAGACTTTAACTTTAGTCATAATGATTGGAATTTCTTGACTGGGAATTTAGAATCATACGACTTCTTAGAAGTAGTTCAGGATTGTTTTCTGAAGCAGTTTGTGACAGAACCTACAAGGGGTAATAACCTGCTTGACTTAGTTCTGGCAAACAATGAATCCCTTGTTAATAATTTAGAAGTTTCAGAAGAACTGGGTGCTAGCGACCACAAATCAATTACATAGAATTGAATGGAAGTATGATAGTAGGGATAACTCAGTAACAGTCCCAGATTTTCGCTTAGCAGATTACGATGGGCTTAGAGAACACTTATCATCTGTTGACTGGGGTAACGAAGAGAGCTATCAATATGACAGTTTTCTGAACACAATACATGCTGCTCAAAGAACATTTATCCCTTATAAAGAAATTAGATCAAATAGAAATGACCCAAAATGGATGAATAATAGGCTGAAATATCTACTAGGGCATAAGAAAGGAATTTATAGGCGTATCAAAAGAGGCGAGGGTCATCTTATGAATCAGTATATTGACACTAAGAGGGACATTAAAAAGGGGATAAGAAAAGCTAAAAGGGACTATGAAATTAAAGTTGCTAGGGATTCTAAAACTAACCCAAAAAGTTTTTTCCAGGTCTATAGAACAAAAGTCAGAGATAAGATAGGTCCCCTTAAAAATAACTATGGGCATCTTACTGACAAAGAGAATGAAATGTGCTCGATTTTAAATAATTATTTTCTATCGGTTTTTACACAGGAAGACACTTGTAGTGTTCCGGTAATTAATTTTTATAGTGGGCCAGAAGAAGATAAATTATGTAACATCATAGTCACTAGTGAAATGGTTGTGAAGCAGATAGACCGACTGAAGCAAAATAAGTCACCGGGTCCTGATGAGGTTTTTTCAAGGGTTCTAAAGGAATGCAAAATGGAAGTCTGTGAACCATTAACTAATATTTTTAATTTATCTCTTCAAACAGGTGTAGTGTCTGATATGTGGAAGATGGCTAATGTAATTCCTATTTTTAAAACAGGGGACAAGTCGTTACCGTCAAATTACCGCCCAATAAGCCTGACCTCAATTGTAGGCAAATTACTAGAGTCAATTATAGCTCAAATTATAAGAAGCCATCTCGATAAGCATAGCTTGATTAATGATACTCAGCATGGATTCACAAGAGGCCGGTCTTGTCTAACTAATTTATTAACTTTTTTCAGTAAAGCTTTTGAGGCTGTTGACCACGATAAAGAATTTGATATTATTTACTTAGATTTTAGTAAGGCATTTGATAGAGTTCCGCACCAAAGACTGTTGAAGAAAGTAGCAGCTCATGGCATTGGGGGAAGAGTGCTCTCGTGGATCGAATCATGGCTCACAGACAGGAAGCAGAGAGTGTCCATAAATGGGGTTAAATCCGAGTGGGGATCAGTAACAAGTGGCGTTCCACAGGGATCAGTCTTGGGCCCGTTGTTGTTTATAATATATATCAATGATCTTGATGAAGGAATTACTAGTGATATGAGCAAATTCGCCGATGACACGAAGATAGGTAGGATAATTGATTCAAACGTAGATGTTAGGGAACTTCAGGAGGATTTAGACAAACTCTACTCTTGGTCAGAAAAGTGGCAGATGCAGTTCAATGTAGATAAATGCAAGGTTCTGAAGCTCGGAAGTGTCCATAACCCTAGCACTTATAAGTTAAATAATGTAGAACTTAGCCATACAGATTGCGAAAAGGACTTGGGGGTTATGGTAAGCAGCAACCTTAAACCAAGACAGCAATGCCTAAGCGTACGTAATAAGGCAAATAGATTACTGGGATTTATATCAAGAAGTGTAAGCAACAGAAGTCCAGAGGTCATACTGCAGCTTTATACATCATTAGTAAGGCCTCACCTAGATTATGCAGCTCAATTCTGGTCTCCATATTACAGAATGGACATAAATTCGTTAGAAAACATTCAGCGTAGGATGACTAAATTAATACATAGCATTAGAAATCTTCCTTATGAAGAAAGATTGAAGACTCTTAAGTTACATTCACTTGTTAGACGAAGAATGAGGGGAGACCTGATCGAAGTGTATAAGTGGAAGATAGGTATTAATAAAGGGGATATTAACAAGGTCTTGAGGATATCTCTCCAAGAGAGAACCCGCAGTAATGGATTTAAATTAGATAAGTTTAGATTTAGAAAGGACATAGGAAAGTATTGGTTTGGAAATAGGGTAGTAGATGAGTGGAACAGTCTACCTAGTTGGGTTATTGAGGCTAGGACTTTGGGTAGTTTCAAATTTAGGTTGGATAAATACATGAGTGGGATGGGTTGGATTTGAGTGGGACTTGCACATCAGAGCTTATTTCTTGGGTAGCATTGAAAATTGGGTAGGTCAAATGTTTGTTAGTGGGATGAATTGTAAAGGACCTGCCTAGTATGGGCCAACAGGCCTGCTGCAGTGTTCCTCCTTTCTTATGTTCTTATGTTCTTATGTTAGAAAACCAGTACTTACCTATGTCCTTTCTAAATCTAAATTTATCCAACTTAAATCCATTATTCCTGGTTCTTACCTGGTTCGACACCCTCAGTACTTTATTAATGTCTCCCTTGTTTATGCCCGTCATCCACTTATACACTTCAATGATATCTCCCCTCATTCTACGCCTCTCCAGAGAGTGGAGATTTAAGGCTTTAAGTCTATCTTCATACGGGAGGTTCCTTACACAGTAAATCATTTTAGTCATTCTTCTCTGTATGTTCTCTAATGAGTCTATGTCCATCCTGTAGTAAGGGGACCAAAACTGAGCAGCATAATCTAAATGAGGCCTCACTAGTGATGTATAGAGCTGTAAAATAACTTTTGGACTTCTGTTACTTATACTTCTTGAGATAAATCCAAGTAATCTGTTGGCCTTGTTGCGCACACTGAGGCACTGCTGTCTTGGCTTTAGATTTCTGCTTACCATGACTCCCAAGTCTTTTTCACATTCTGTATGACCAAGCTCTACTTCACCTAGATTATAGCTTCGAGGGTTATTTTCATTACCAAGGGCAAGTACCTTACACTTATCCACATTAAACTTCATCTGCCATTTCTCAGACCAAGACATTAATTTGTTCAAATCGTCCTGGAGTTCATTGATATCCTCCTCAGAGTGAATTATACGGCCTATCTTTGTATCATCAGCAAACTTACTCATGTCACTAGTAATCCCTTCATCAAGGTCATTAATGTAAATTATGAACAAGAGAGGGCCTAAAACTGATCCTTGTGGAACGCCACTAGTGACTAATCCCCATTCAGATTTCACTCCATTAATGGTAACTCTCTGCTTTCTATTGGTAAGCCATGCCTCAATCCATGCTAGAACTTTACCTCCTATACCATGAGCTGCCACTTTTCTTAAGAGTCTCTTGTGAGGTACTCTGTCGAAGGCTTTACTAAAATCCAAATAAACAATATCATATTCCTTATCACTGTCAACTGCCTCAAATGTTCTATTGAAGAACGTCAGTAAGTTTGTCAGGCAGGAACGACCTCTCGTGAATCCATGCTGAGATTCATTTATCAAGTTATGCTCTTCAAGGTGACTTCTGATAATGTCAGCTATAATTGATTCTAATAACTTGCCCACTATAGATGTCAGGCTTATTGGACGGTAATTTGAAGGAGTGGACTTATCCCCTGATTTGAATATAGGAACCACATTAGCCATCTTCCACATATCTGGCACAACACTGGTAAGGATGGACGTATTGAATACACTCGTTAATGGCTGACTAAGCTCCATCTTGCATTCCTTAAGTACCCTTGAAAACAACTCATCGGGTCCCGGGGACTTATTTTGTTTCAGTTTGTCTATCTGTTTAATAACCATGTCCCTCGTGACAGTAATATTAGTTAACTTGAATTCATCAGGAACTAAATAATTGTTAATTACTGGAATCTCATTTACATCTTCCTGTGTAAAAACTGACAAAAAATAGTCATTAAATAAGGAACACATTTCCAGTTCATTATCCGTCAGCTGTCCATTCCCAGATTTCAGAGGTCCTACTTTTTCCTTCACCTTCGTCCTATACACTTGAAAGAACCCCTTTGGATTAGTCTTTGATTCATTAGCAACTCTAATTTCATAGTCACGTTTAGCCTTTCTAATCGCTTTTTTTACTTCTCTTTTAAGCTGAACATATTGGTCAGTAAGGTTAACCTCTCCTCTTCTGATGCGCCTATAAATTCCCCTTTTCTCCCCTAATAGATGCTTTAGCCTCCTGTTAACCCATTTGGGATCGTTATTATTAGACCTAATTTCTCTCTGGGGAATGTATATATTCTGGGCACTGTGTACATTATTTAGAAAACAATCATAAAAGCAGATCCCTTCATATTCATAAGTATGATTATCGTCAATAAAATCATTAGCTAGATAACCCCAATCAAGATTAGACAAATGTTCCCTAAGTCCATTATAATCGGCAGAACGAAAATCGGGGATTTTTTTCTGTATTATCATTATTCTTGCATTCCCAATTAATGCTAAAGGTGATGGATTTGTGATCACTTGCGCATAGCTCTTCAGTGATCTCCAGATTATTCACGAGTGTTTCCTTATTTGACAAGACTAGGTCTAGCAAATTATTACCCCTGGTAGGTTCAGTTACACTCTGTTTCAGAAAACAGTCCTGAACTGTTTCCATGAAGTCACTGGACTCTAGATTACCTGTCAAAGAATTCCAGTCAATTTGGCTAAAGTTAAAGTCCCCTACTATGACTACGTTACTGTGTACAGAAGCCCTAACAATTTCGTCCCAAAGAAGTCTCCCTCTATCGTGATCCAAGCCTGGAGGTCGGTATATTACACCTAGAATTAGTTTTTCTTGACCCTCCACGAACTCTACCCAAACAGACTCTGTTACTGCTCCATCTATTTTTATACCTGTTTTTATGCAACAATTAATATTTTCTCGGACATACAATGCAACTCCTCCCCCCTTCCCATTACATCTATCCACATTGAATAACTTAAATCCCTGAATATTACACTCAACAGTCATATCCCGACTCTTTAAATCATACCACGTTTCAGTTAATGCAATGATATCAAAGTTCCCAGCACATGCTACCAAACGTAGTTCATTAATTTTATTTCTTGCACTTCGACTGTTAGCATAAAATACCATCATATGTTTTTTCTTCTGCACATTTTTCCTATTCATCTTTGTTTTTACACAATTTCTGAAATTATCATTACCCAGAGTTACTACATGACAGTTACTATTAAGATTCTTAATATCAGAGCATAAGTCAATATATCCATACTCATTATTAATCATTTCTAAACCCATACCTCTAACTAATCCTAGTTTAAAGTCCTAACAACCCCCTCAACTGAGTTAGCAAGAAAACCCACACCTGCCCTGGATAAGTGAACCCCATCCCTGGCATACATGTCATTTCGGCCATAGAAGTTGTCCCAGTTGTCAATGAATGGTACTGCATTATCCTTACAGTGTTTATCCAGCCAACAATTAATACCAATTGCTCTGGACAACCATTCATTACCAACACCTCTTCTTGGCAAAATGCCACATATAACAGGGCGCCCCCCCTTCTTCCTAATCATGTCTATAGCTGTCCTGAACTTTCTAACTAAATCCTCACTTCTACGCTTGCCTACATCATTGCCTCCAGCACTGAGGCAAATAATAGGATTGATCCCATTACCGTTCATGATGTTGTCAAGCCGGCTAACAATGTCCTCCATCCCAGCCCCAGGAAAGCATACCCTTTGTCTCCTACTCCTGTCCTTCAAGCAGAATGCCCTATCCATGTATCTAACCTGGCTATCCCCAACAACAACAATATTCTTACCTTCCTTGTTGTCGTTCGTCGTGATGATCCCAGTAGTAGACTCACATTCGTCGGGTAGCACCGAGAATGCGTTGGAGGTTTCCACGGGAGTTTCCACAGCAGTCTCTTTCTTCTTCATCGTTTCTGGCTTTCCATTCGTCTTCTTGATCGTCAACTTCGTCGTCCCCTGCTGTCCAACCACTGACCACGATCCCTTCTTGACCTGAGGACTCGAAACAGGAGGACTACTACGAATCCTCTTGTTTTCCTCGGTCAATCGCCGTATCTCCATCTTCGCTGCCCTCAATTCTTCCTTAAGTTGCTGGTAAAGTTGCTCGATGGAGGGCATCTTGGTTCAGTCCACGGGAGCAAACAAGACACTACTTAACAGAGTTAAGTACAGGTCAGCACTCGAAGTACAGGTCACCACTCAAGAGCACACAAACAGGTCTTCACAGAGCTAAGTACACGTCACAATTCTCCCTGAACATCTTAGGGACAAGATTGGAGTCCAGGACCAAAAGTTCGTTGATGGAGTCATGATCTGGGATAATCTAACAGGCTCTGAAACCAGACCTGCTCCCCCAACAACTACAAACAGTCGCACTGGGATGACCCGATAGTGGAGAAAATAGCCTCAACAAAGCTTCAGAGTGTGTCAGGGAACGACAGAGCCCACTTTCTGGCAGTGATAGCTCCTCATGTAGGGGACGTTTTGTTGGCTGTTCCCAACTCCAGCCTTGGCACAGACCATCCACTTTGATGTTGCCCTTCGACTTGCCGCCCCTATTCTCGCCGAACACAGGTGTATTTGTGGCACTGAAGCAGCAGACCGATTCGGGTACCATGGTCTTGTGTGCCGTAAATCCGAGGGAAAGATTGCAAGACATGAGGAGGTTAATAACATTATCAAGAAGAGCCTCACAACAGCCGGATGCACAGCAGTAAGGGAGCCACCCCAACTATGCAGATCTGGACAGATGATAAGCAGGTTGTGTGGGACTACACATGTGCATCTACCTTGACTGATACCTATCTCCAATACACCAGGGAAGAAGAAGGGGCAGCCGCCAGCTTCAGGGAGTCACAAAAGTCTAGAAAATATGGAGAGCTTGCCCATCATTATATAAGAACACATAAGAATGTAGGAACACTGCAGAAGGCCTACTGGCCCATACGAGGCAGGTCCTTATCAAAACGACATCTACCTAAAGCTACTCAAGAAATAACTCCCGTACCCCTTGACATCAATCAAACCCAGCCCCTCCCACTCATATATTTGTCCAGTCTCTTCTTAAAGCTACCCAAGGTCCTAACCTCTATCAGCCCACTGGGAAGACTGTTCCACGCATCTACAACTCTGTTAGAAAACCAGTACTTACCTATGTCCTTTCTAAATCTAAATTTATCCAACTTAAATCCTTTATTCCTGGTTCTTACCTGGTTCGACACCCTCAGTACTTTATTAATGTCTCCCTTGTTTATGCCCGTCATCCACTTATACACTTCAATGATATCTCCCCTCATTCTACGCCTCTCCAGAGAGTGGAGATTTAAGGCTTTAAGTCTATCTTCATACGGGAGGTTCCTTACACAGTAAATCATTTTAGTCATTCTTCTCTGTATGTTCTCTAATGAGTCTATGTCCATCCTGTAGTAAGGGGACCAAAACTGAGCAGCATAATCCAAATGAGGCCTCACTAGTGATGTATAGAGCTGCAAAATAACTTTTGGACTTCTGTTACTTATACTTCTTGAGATAAATCCAAGTAATCTGTTGGCCCTGTTGCGCACACGGAGGCACTGCTGTCTTGGCTTTAGATTTCTGCTTACCATGACTCCCAAGTCTTTTTCACATTCTGTATGACCAAGCTCTACTTCACCTAGATTATAGCTTCGAGGGTTATTTTCATTACCAAGGGCAAGTACCTTACACTTATCCACATTAAACTTCATCTGCCATTTCTCAGACCAAGACATTAATTTGTTCAAATCGTCCTGGAGTTCATTGATATCCTCCTCAGAGTGAATTATACGGCCTATCTTTGTATCATCAGCAAACTTACTCATGTCACTAGTAATCCCTTCATCAAGGTCATTAATGTAAATTATGAACAAGAGAGGGCCTAAAACTGATCCTTGTGGAACGCCACTAGTGACTAATCCCCATTCAGATTTCACTCCATTAATGGTAACTCTCTGCTTTCTATTGGTAAGCCATGCCTCAATCCATGCTAGAACTTTACCTCCTATACCATGAGCTGCCACTTTTTTTAAGAGTCTCTTGTGAGGTACTCTGTCGAAGGCTTTACTAAAATCCAAATAAACAATATCATATTCCTTATCACTGTCAACTGCCTCAAATGTTCTATTGAAGAACGTCAGTAAGTTTGTCAGGCAGGAACGACCTCTCGTGAATCCATGCTGAGATTCATTTATCAAGTTATGCTCTTCAAGGTGACTTCTGATAATGTCAGCTATAATTGATTCTAATAACTTGCCCACTATAGATGTCAGGCTTATTGGACGGTAATTTGAAGGAGTGGACTTATCCCCTGATTTGAATATAGGAACCACATTAGCCATCTTCCACATCTCTGGCACAACACTGGTAAGGATGGACGCATTGAATACACTCGTTAATGGCTGACTAAGCTCCATCTTGCATTCCTTAAGTACCCTTGAAAACAACTCATCGGGTCCCGGGGACTTATTTTGTTTCAGTTTGTCTATCTGTTTAATAACCATGTCCCTCGTGACAGTAATATTAGTTAACTTAAATTCATCAGGAACTAAATAATTGTTAATTACTGGAATCTCATTTACATCTTCCTGTGTAAAAACTGACAAAAAATAGTCATTAAATAAGGAACACATTTCCAGTTCATTATCCGTCAGCTGTCCATTCCCAGATTTCAGAGGTCCTACTTTTTCCTTCACCTTCGTCCTATACACTTGAAAGAACCCCTTTGGATTAGTCTTTGATTCATTAGCAACTCTAATTTCATAGTCACGTTTAGCCTTTCTAATCGCCTTTTTTACTTCTCTTTTAAGCTGAACATATTGGTCAGTAAGGTTAACCTCTCCTCTTCTGATGCGCCTATAAATTCCCCTTTTCTCCCCTAATAGATGCTTTAGCCTCCTGTTAACCCTGTTTGTTCCTATAGGATCAGAGTCCCATGGCTCATGGGGAAAAAGTGCATTTAAATTCCTTAAGGAGCGAGACAAAAGACTCATCAGGGTAAATAGGGATCCCAGGGCAGCTAGTTTTCTATTCCAGCGACTCAGCGCTGCTGTTCAGAGGGGTAATGCCTGCTGTATTTTGGGCACGCGCCCCATTTCTGAAGAGCTGGATGAGATCTTCGCATTATAATCAGTGACAAACATGTAACAATATGTACTAGAAATTTCTCTCTCACCTCATATACTGTATATGCCATCTTTATATCACCACAGTATATCACCATATTATGTAATAAAATATACCTATTGGTAAAAAAGAATGAAAAGATAGGGTGGTAGGGGAAGTGGAATATTCAAACGGCTTCAAGAAGAAATCCAAATATTCATCCTTTAAGCCTTTTTATCCACTTCTCCGAGGCTATGGGTCCCACAATTTACACCATAGGTGGACCCCATCCTATATATTTATATATATATATATATATATATGAGAAGTTTTTACAAAGTAGAAGTGATGCAAGGAGGGAAGAGTATATGGAGAAAAAGAGAGAAGTTAAGAGAGTGGTGAAGCAATGTAAAAAGAGAGCAAATGAGAGAGTGGGTGAGATGTTATCAACAAATTTTGTTGAAAATAAGAAAAAGTTTTGGAGTGAGATTAACAAGTTAAGAAAGCCTAGAGAACAAATGGATTTGTCAGTTAAAAATAGGAGAGGAGAGTTATTAAATGGAGAGTTAGAGGTATTGGGAAGATGGAGGGAATATTTTGAGGAATTGTTAAATGTTGATGAAGATAGGGAAGCTGTGATTTCGTGTATAGGGCAAGGAGGAATAACATCTTGTAGGAGTGAGGAAGAGCCAGTTGTGAGTGTGGGAGAAGTTCGTGAGGCAGTAGGTAAAATGAAAGGGGGTAAGGCAGCCGGGATTGATGGGATAAAGATAGAAATGTTAAAAGCAGGTGGGGATATAGTTTTGGAGTGGTTGGTGCAATTATTTAATAAATGTATGGAAGAGGGTAAGGTACCTAGGGATTGGCAGAGAGCATGCATAGTTCCTTTGTATAAAGGCAAAGGGGACAAAAGAGAGTGCAAAAATTATAGGGGGATAAGTCTGTTAAGTGTACCTGGTAAAGTGTATGGTAGAGTTATAATTGAAAGAATTAAGAGTAAGACGGAGAATAGGATAGCAGATGAACAAGGAGGCTTTAGGAAAGGTAGGGGGTGTGTGGACCAGGTGTTTACAGTGAAACATATAAGTGAACAGTATTTAGATAAGGCTAAAGAGGTCTTTGTGGCATTTATGGATTTGGAAAAGGCGTATGACAGGGTGGATAGGGGGGCAATGTGGCAGATGTTGCAAGTGTATGGTGTAGGAGGTAGGTTACTGAAAGCAGTGAAGAGTTTTTACGAGGATAGTGAGGCTCAAGTTAGAGTATGTAGGAAAGAGGGAAATTTTTTCCCAGTAAAAGTAGGCCTTAGACAAGGATGTGTGATGTCACCGTGGTTGTTTAATATATTTATAGATGGGGTTGTAAGAGAAGTAAATGCGAGGGTCTTGGCAAGAGGCGTGGAGTTAAAAGATAAAGAATCACACACAAAGTGGGAGTTGTCACAGCTGCTCTTTGCTGATGACACTGTGCTCTTGGGAGATTCTGAAGAGAAGTTGCAGAGATTGATGGATGAATTTGGTAGGGTGTGCAAAAGAAGAAAATTAAAGGTGAATACAGGAAAGAGTAAGGTTATGAGGATAACAAAAAGATTAGGTGATGAAAGATTGAATATCAGATTGGAGGGAGAGAGTATGGAGGAGGTGAACGTATTCAGATATTTGGGAGTGGACGTGTCAGCGGATGGGTCTATGAAAGATGAGGTGAATCATAGAATTGATGAGGGAAAAAGAGTGAGTGGTGCACTTAGGAGTCTGTGGAGACAAAGAACTTTGTCCTTGGAGGCAAAGAGGGGAATGTATGAGAGTATAGTTTTACCAACGCTCTTATATGGGTGTGAAGCGTGGGTGATGAATGTTGCAGCGAGGAGAAGGCTGGAGGCAGTGGAGATGTCGTGTCTGAGGGCAATGTGTGGTGTGAATATAATGCAGAGAATTCGTAGTTTGGAAGTTAGGAGGAGGTGCGGGATTACAAAAACTGTTGTCCAGAGGGCTGAGGAAGGGTTGTTGAGGTGGTTCGGACATGTAGAGAGAATGGAGCGAAACAGAATGACTTCAAGAGTGTATCAGTCTGTAGTGGAAGGAAGGCGGGGTAGGGGTCGGCCTAGGAAGGGTTGGAGGGAGGGGGTAAAGGAGGTTTTGTGTGCGAGGGGCTTGGACTTCCAGCAGGCATGCGTGAGCGTGTTTGATAGGAGTGAATGGAGACAAATGGTTTTTAATACTTGACGTGCTGTTGGAGTGTGAGCAAAGTAACATTTATGAAGGGATTCAGGGAAACCGGCAGGCCGGACTTGAGTCCTGGAGATGGTAAGTACAGTGCCTGCACTCTGAAGGAGGGGTGTTAATGTTGCAGTTTAAAAACTGTAGTGTAAAGCACCCTTTTGGCAAGACAGTGATGGAGTGAATGATGGTGAAAGTTTTTCTTTTTCGGGCCACCCTGCCTTGGTGGGAATCGGCCAGTGTGATAATAACACAAAAAAAATATATATATATATATATATATATATATATATATATATATATATATATATATATATATATATATATATATATATATATATACATATATATACACAGTGCTAGTAAGGGCATTATGCCGCCATCTCCCCAACTCACGTACCAAAGAACAAACACAGACCATGAAAGATTATAATATGTATATTCGCACACTTACTGAGGTTTTAATACTTTGTGCTGCGTCCTTTACGGTTAATTACGTCCCTCAGCCGTGTAGGAACTCACGCAATTTCGTAAGGGTCTGGGGAGGTATATTATTCCATACCTCATATAGAGCAGCCTCCAGCCACGGGATGGAACTGATATGTTTACCCAGTAAACTTCGTTTCGCTGTTGTCCAGAGGTTCTCAAGAGGGTTTAGGTCTGGGAAGTTGCCTGGCCAGTCATTAAAGAACCTCATAGGCGGTATCTAGAATAACCAGAAAATTAGAATGTACGGTTATCATTAGTGACACGAGAATATACGGTTATCATTAGTGATACGAGAATATACGGTTATCATTAGTGACACGAGAATATACGGTTATCATTAGTGACACCAGAATATACGGTTATCATTAGTGACACGAGAATATACGGTTATCATTAGTGACACCAGAATATACGGTTATCATTAGTGACACGAGAATATACGGTTATCATTAGTGACACCAGAATATACGGTTATCATTAGTGACACGAGAATATACGGTTATCGTGATACGAAAATATATGGTTATCATTGTGATACGAGAATATACGGTTATCATATGTGATACGAGAATGGGCTTCATCTGCAGGGACGGGGGGGGGGGGGAGGAGTTCCTGCTCTACGAATACCACAACACTCCACATTTCAAGTACTGGAGTTATGGATGTATTTACTCGACTGCGCTCCAATGAGTACACGTCAAGTACTTCCAAACGTTCCCAGTAGTTAAGGTGTTTGATGGAACTTATATGTGCAGTAAAGGTTCTCTGTACGTTCGTACATTCTCTAGATCTGTAATTTCACCTGCCTTAAATGGATATGTTAATGTACAGCAGTATTCCAGCCTAGAGCGAACAAGTGATTTAAAAAGGATCATCAATGGCTTGGCATCTCTTGTCTTGAATGTTCTCATTATGCATCCTATGTTCCTCGCAGATGTGATAGTGACACTGTTGAGATCCTTGAACGTGATATCCTTAGACATTACCACTTCCAGGTCCTTCACATTACTTTTCCACTTTATTGTGTGATTGGAGTTTGTAGTATACTCAGTCCTAGTTATTATTTCCTCCAGTTTATCATAACGGAGTAGTTGGAATTTGTCTTCATTGAACATCATATTGTTCTCTGTTACCCATTGGAAAACTTGGTTTATATCTTCTCGGAGATTTGCCGTGTCCTCAATGGATGACACTCTCATGCAGATCCTAGTATCGCCTGCAAAGGACGATACGGTGCTATTGTTTACATCTCTGTCTGTCTGATACGAGGATGAGTAACAGGATAGGGGCGAGTACTGTGCCTTGTGGGACAGAGCTCTTCACTATGGCAGCTTCTGATTTAACTCTGTTTACCATTACTCTTTGTGATTGATTTGTTAGAAAGTTGAAGATCCATCTGCCTACTTTGCCAGTTATCCCTTTAGCACGCATTTTGTGTGCTAATACACCATGATCTCACTTGTCAACGGCTTTTGCAAAATCTATGTATACTACATCTGCATTCTGTTTGTATTCCAGTGCTTGTCAACAATTTTATAAAAGTGATTTAGCTTCGGTTGCTCTGCTCTGTCTTTATCGTTCAGTATATCAAGTTGTTGTAATTCGTCCTGACTTGTATGCTCTCATGGACCCAGGCTCAGGATGAATCTCACCATTTTGTTATGGGTAATTTGTAATCTATCTTTCATATTTTTTTTTTGTTAAGGCAAAGTGCCATGAAGAGAAGAATAATCTATATGACATTGTATAAGAGCTAGACATAGGGTCCTGCGAGTCTCAGTAGGTAAACACTGTGCCTGTATATAAAGGAACTTTAGCCTGGCAGTCGTTATACTACATTGTTCCCCATCAATTTTCCTAACATGCTCGAGTCAAAGGGGATTCACAGATATTTCACTGAAGATACTGAAGTGATGGTTCCCCATTACACTGGACATTAAAACTATTTTTCCTTCTTAGTTTACTTTTCCTGTCAAAGTGTATGGCTTCTGTTTTCCCGAGGTGTAGTCATAGTTTGTTGTCTATTAACCGTTTGCTGCTGGACTCTAGCTCTAGTGAAAGTATATTAGCTATTTCTTGTGAGTCTCTACCTGAGACTAACAGAGCACTGTCGCCTATATAAAACAGAAGCTTACACTTGACTCTGATGGGTATGTCGTTTACGTAATATAGAAACAGTATGGGACCCAGAATATTACCTTAGGGAACCCCAAATGCTATCGGCAGGAGTTCTGAGTCTGTGTTGATGATCTTGACAATGTTCCCTGTTCCTCAGGTCGGACTTAAACCAGTTTACAGAACCTATATCGATAGCTTTTAGTTTCTAATATTTTATGGTTGACCCTATCGAAGGTCTTTGTAAGTCGAGGGTCACCATACCTATGAGATTCCCTAACGATATTTGAATTCTCAGATAGTCCATCAGATTAATTAGGGAGGTGTCGGCAGAGTAAGAGTTCCTGAAACCTGATTGATAACTATGTTTTTGTCATTAAGATATTTACCTACTTGATAGTACACCGCTTTTTCTGAAATTTTTGACATCACACTGAGTATGCTAACAGGCCTATAGATGCTGACATCAGACATGTTTTTCTTAAATATCGGATTAACTCTGGCCTCCATGAACTCCTCCGGGAAGTTACTGTTGGTGATGGACAAATTTATTATGGGGATTGACAGTTCAGAGACACCATGTTTGAGGAATTTGGCAGAGATGAATCTGTCCCACTGCTTTTAGTTAGGATTCACTTACTTAGTTCTTTTCGCACGTAGTCATAAGGTATACATGTTAGTTAATAAGTGTTTGGGGTGACACATTTGTTACTGTAGTAAGTTTTGAACTTATTGGAGATTGTGTTGGAGGCAATAGTAGTAATAATAGTAGTAGAAGAGGTAGAAAGTAGAAGCAGAAATAGTGGTAAAGGAGTGGTAGTCGTAGTAGTAGTAAAGGAGTGGTAGTCGTAGTAGTAGTATAAGAAGTGGGATCAGTCTAATGACAAGAAAATCGAGCACCTCAGGAGTGCTAAGGACCCACGTGGGGTATGACCAAAATCACAGGGGATGGGGGAGAAAGCTGAAGGATAGAAAACACTAGGCAGAAAAATGGAGACACTGGCCGCTATCTTTCTGACAGACTTAAAGAGCACAAAAAATGTGTTAGACTTGCCGACTCAAATAATGTTATTTTCTGTCATCCTACTGGCTGGTCCTCTGCCAAAACTGTCTATCCTACTTCTAGCCTTCACAACTGTCATGTTGAATCATCCCTTATTAACAACTTTCCTTGTGTGAATCTTAATCCTGACTTTGTCTCTGTAGATGCTTTCCTTTCTCCTTACATTGTCAAATGCTCCAGACTTCATAACACTCGTGACTTCTCTCCCTACCACTTCTCCTTTCATCTTTACCATATTTCTCTCAGTTTTTTAATTTTTCTGCTTTAGTTTGTTCTATCCTTCAGTTTCCTCACCTTGTGGGTCCTTAGCTCTCCTGTAGTGCTCCTTTTTCTTGTCTTACTCTTTTACTACTACTACTACTACTACCACTACTACTACTACTGCTATGACTACCACTCCTTTACTATTATTTCCGTCTACTCTGCTACTATTACTACTACTACTCCCTCTATTCATTCCCCTTTCTATCTCTTGTGGGACAAATTACTCTCACTTCTACTTCCACCACCATCATTACCACTTCCATTACTTCTCTTTTCTGCTTCTCCCATCCCTGTCCTCGTCTATATATATATATATATATATATATATATATATATATATATATATATATATATATATATATATATATATATACATATATATATGTATATATATATATATATATATGTTTATATATATATATATATATATATATATATATATATATATATATATATATATATATGTATATATATATTTATATATATATAAATATATATATGTTTATATATATATATTTATATATATATATATATATATATATATATATATATATATTGGCTCACGTTCTTCATAAGTTTTTCTCTCTGCTATGTGTGGGTTATCTGAATATGTTATATGCCCGGCGTCAGCAGTCTATAATGAAGTGATGAGAATAGTCAAGTTTAGAAAATACTTCATCGATGAAAGAGAATTCTTCCTCAAGTAATTCACTACTACAGATTTCAAGGTCTTGAAGGAAGAAGCTTATGATAACGTTACGTTTAGTTTTGGTGTTGTGGTGAGAGTAGAAGTGGAGAAGATCCTGCTGGTTGGTCGGTTTTCACTAGACTTTAAAACGAAGCTTTTACAACTTAGCTGAAGCTCTTTCTAGGAAATTTCTTCAACCTTGTCTTAATTAGCAACAAACTTACAGGCTCATGCTAGGTAAGTGTTTCTCAACACCAACCTCTGCTGAGCAATCAACTTCAACATTCTCCACCTGACTCTTCATATCATGATGTTCCCTATATATACTAATGTATCTGCTCAGGAAGATCTGTGTGTGACTTGTGGGCGAAACGTTGTCAATAAAAAATAACATTATGTTAGCTGTGTGTCAACTTTTCCATTGTGTCGGTAATGTATATCATTTATATCCCTGTTATGTTAATAGCTTATTAACATAATGTAACATAATATTACATAATAAAATATAATATGACAAAATAAAACATAACATAACATAGCAAAACATAATATAACCCTCTCTACCAAGAAAAAAGAACAGCATAAAAGAAGGTAGGAAGCTTGGTGGCCAAGTTGGATCACTGGGAGGTAAAGTTTGTTGAGTCACCAGGTCAAGTCTTCCTGGAATACTTCTAACTTACATTTTTATTGTATTTTTATTGTCATTCAGGCTGCTGTTATCTGCGTGAAATTAATCATACACAATAAACTCAATAGTTTTGATGTATGCTGTTAATACTATGAGATATAAAACCACAGTACTGCATAAATTAAGAGTTTGTTCTGAGTTACCAGACCCGGGCACCTGGAGGTCAGTGGTTCATCTTTACGGTTCACTCACCCACTTACTCTGTGAGAAGTTCCTGAAGGGATACCTTTAAGCGTTTTAACGTTAAATATAACTGAGTCTTCCTCTTCTGAAGGGCGTCAGTGCGTAATGATTGATGTGTCTTACAGACAGAATATTATCCACCTGTATACAGAGCAACTCCTCATGTATAGGCTATGAAGGATCAGTTACGGAAGGAGAAGAGGGAATATAAATGAATAAATTTAAGGATAATGTGGATTAAAATAAAGTTCGAGTGCAAGAAAGTCGGTCATAATGAGTATGTATGCACCTGAAGAAGAGAGAAGTGTAGAGAAGAGAGAGAGATTTTGGGAGATATTAAGCGAGTGTGTAGGAACTTTTCTACCAAGTGAGAGAATAATTGTGGTAGGGGACCTAAATGCTGAAGTGGGAGAAACGTTGAGAGAGGGTGTGATAGGTAAGTTTGGAGTGCCAGGTAAAAATGATGATGGGGGGGGGGACATTGATCGAACTTTGCATACAAAGGGGTTTGGTTATAGGTGATGGACTGGTTACATCGTCCTCAAGTATCTTCTGCTTCTATCAACTTTTATGTACTCGACTGAAGAAGCCTACTGTGTAGGCGAAACGTTTCGAAATAAAGATACCTAACTGTTGCATATGTGTCTTACCTATCACACTACATTTTAAGAAAAAAGGATAAATAAGTATACAAGATATGATACATATATGGCGAAATGACAGTAGTTTGTTGGACTATGTACTGATAGATAAAAGACTGTTGGGTGGACTTCAGGATGTACATGTTTATAGAGGGGCAACGGATATATATGATCAAATTTTAGTAGTAGCAAGAGTGAAAGTAAAAGGAAAATGGAAGTAGCAAGTAAGAGAGAGGTGAAAGGTTATAAACTAAAGAAGGAGGCAGTTAGGGTAAGATATAACAACTACTGGAGGATGGATGGGCTAGTGAGAGATTAGGCAATGATGTTGAAGATGTATGGGGTAGGTTTAAGAATGTAGTGTTAAAGTGTTCAGCAGAAGTTTGTGGTTACAGGAAAGTGGGTGAGGGAGGGAAGAAGAGCGATTGATGGAATAATGAGGTAAAGAGAGTAATAAGAGAGAAAAAGTTATCATATGAGAGGTTTTTGCAAAGTAGAAGTGATACAAGGATGGAGGAGAATATGGAGAGAAAACGAGAGGTAAAGAGGGTGGTGAAGGAATGTAATAAGAGAGTAAATGAGAGAGTGGGAGAGATATCAACAAATTTCGTTGAAAATAAGAATAAATTTTGGAGCGTGAGTAATAAGCTGAGAAAGTCTAGGGAACGAATTGAATTGATAGTTTAAAATAGGAGAGGAGAGTTATTACATGGAGAGTTAGAGGTATTGCGAAGATGGAGGGAATATTTTGAGGAATTGTTAAATGTTGATGAAGATAGAAAAGCTGTGATTTCGTTTATAGGTCAAGGAGGAATAACATCTTGTAGGAGTGAGGAAAAGCCAGTTGTGAGTGTGGGGGAAGTTCGTGAGGCAGTTGTTAGAATGAAAAAGGGTAAGGCAGCTGGAATTGATGGGATAAAGATAGAAATGTTAAAAGCAGGTGGAGATATAGTTTTGGAGTGGTTAATGATTTTATTTAATAAATGTATGGAAGAGAATAAGGTACCTAGGGATTGGTTGAGAGCATTCATAGTTCTTTCGTACAAAGGCAAAGGG
The DNA here is from genome assembly GCF_038502225.1 of Cherax quadricarinatus. Lineage (NCBI taxonomy): Eukaryota > Metazoa > Arthropoda > Malacostraca > Decapoda > Parastacidae > Cherax > Cherax quadricarinatus. The sequence continues at coordinate 54,052 of NW_027196409.1, forward strand.
GACAAAAGAGAGTGCATAAAGTATAGGGGAATAAGTCTGTTTAGTATACCTGGTAAAGTGTATGATAGAGTTATTATTGATAGAATTAAAAGTAAGACGGAGAGCAGGATAGCAGATGAACAAGGAAGCTTTAGGAAGGGAAACGGGTGTGTAGACCAAGTGTTTACAGTGAAACACATAGGTGAGCAGTATTTAGATAAGGGTAAAGGGGTTTTTGTGTCATTTATGGATTTGGAAAAGGCATATAATAGGGTAGATGGGAGGCGATTGGCAGATGTTGCGTATGTGTGGAATAGTAGGAAGGTTACTGAAAGCGGTGAAGAGCTTTTATGAGGATTGTGAGGCTCAGGTTAGAGTATGTACGAGAGAGGGAAATTATTTCCCAGTAAAAGCAGGCTTTAGGCAGGGATGGGTGATGTCACCATTGTTGTTCAATATATGTATAGATGGGGTTGTAAGAATGCGTGGATGTTGGCATGAGGTGTGGGGTTAAAAGAAAAAGAATCTAACACAAAATGGAAGGTGTCACAGTTGCTCTTTGCTGATGACACTGTTCTTTTGGGAGATTTTGAAGAGAAGTTACAGAGTTTGGTTGATGATTTTGGTAGGGTATTTAAAAAAAGGAAATTAAAAGCGAATATAGGAAAGAGTAAGGAAATGAGGATAACAAAAATTTTAGGTAACGAAAGACTGAATATCAAATTGGAGGGAGAGTATGGAGGAGGTGAATGTATTCAGATTGTGTCAGCAGATTGTTCTATGAAAGGTAAGGTGAATCATAGAATTAACGAGGGGAATAATGTGAGTGGTGACTGAGGAGTCTGTGGAGATAAAGAACATTATCCATGGAAGCAAACAGGGGAATGTATGAGAGTATAGTTATACCAACCCACTTATCTGAGTGTGAGGCATGGGTGGTGAATGTTGGAGGCAGTGGAGATGTCATGTCTGAGAGCAATGCAGAGAATCCATTGTTTGGAAATTACAAGGAGGTGCGGGATTACCAAAACATGTAGAGAGGAGTGAACGAAATACAATATTGGAGGGATGGCGGGGTTGGGGTTGGAGGCAGGGGATAAAAGAGGTTTGGTGTGTGAGGGGCTTGGACTTCCAGCAAGCATGCGTGACTGTGTTAGATAAGAGCAAAAGGAGAAAAATGGTTTTTAGAACTTGACGAGCTGTTGGAGTGTGAGCAATGTAACATTTATGAAGGGCACCTAGGATTTGAGTCCTGGAGATGGGAAGTACACAGTCTGTACTCAGAAGGAGGGGTCTTAATGTTGCAATTTTATAACTGTAGTATGAGTGCGCCTCTGGCAAGACAGTGATGGAGTGAATGATGATGAATGTTTTTCTTTCTCGGGCCACCCTGCCTTGGTGGGCCACCCTGCCTTGGTGCGAAACGGCCGATGTGTGAAATAAAAAATATAAAAAACAGTAATAATAATTATCTCATTTCTACAAGTGATAAAAATAACTGATTACTACTAGGTGAAAAATTGATAACAATAACTACTTACTACTAGGTGAACAAGAGATAACAATAACTACTTACTACTAGGTGAACAAGAGATAACAATAACTACTTACTACTAGGTGAACAAGAGATAACAATAACTACTTACTACTAGGTGAACAAGAGATAACAATAACTACTTACTACTAGGTGAACAAGAGATAACAATAACTACTTACTACAAGAGATAACAATAACTACTTACTACTAGGTGAACAAGTGATAACAATAACTACTTACTACTAGGTGAACAAGAGATAACAATAACTACTTACTACTAGGTGAACAAGTGATAACAATAACTACTTACTACTAGGTGATAACAATAACTACTTACTACTAGGTGATAACAATAACTACTTACTACTAGGTGAACAAGTGATAACAATAACTACTTACTACTAGGTGAACAAGTGATAACAATAACTACTTACTACTAGGTGAACAAGTGATAACAATAACTACTTACTACTAGGTGAACAAGTGATAACAATAACTACTTACTACTAGGTGAACAAGTGATAACAATAACTACTTACTACTAGGTGAACAAGTGATAACAATAACTACTTACTACTAGGTGAACAAGAGATAACAATAACTACTTACTACTAGGTGAACAAGTGATAACAATAACTACTTACTACTAGGTGAACAAGAGATAACAATAACTACTTACTACTAGGTGAACAAGTGATAACAATAACTACTTACTACTAGGTGAACAAGTGATAACAATAACTACTTACTACTAGGTGAACAAGTGATAACAATAACTACTTACTACTAGGTGAACAAGTGATAACAATAACTACATACTACTAGGTGAACAAGTGATAACAATAACTACATACTACCAGGTGAACAAGTGATAACAATAACTACATACTACTAGGTGAACAAGTGATAACAATAACTGCATACTACTAGGTGAACAAGAGATAACAATAACTTACTACTAGATGAATATGTTACCAGACCCTGCCACGTGTTGTGTATTGATGCTTTCCCCAGGTTCGTGGGTACAGGAGTTCATCTGTGTCTTCTCAGATATTCTCCCTTCCCCACATCCTAACCTATACTTCCTATCCTACACTCAGGTTCATGGGTACAGGAGTCCATCTGTGTCCCCTCAGATATTCTCCCTTCCCCACATCCTAACCTACACTTCCTATCCTACTCTCAGGTTCATGGGTCCAGGAGTCCATCTGTGTCCCCTCAGATATTCTCCCTTCCCCACATCCTAACCTACACTTCCTATCCTACTCTCAGGTTCATGGGTCCAGGAGTCCATCTGTGTCCCCTCAGATATTCTCCCTTCCCCACATCCTAACCTACACTTCCTATCCTACTCTCAGGTTCATGGGTCCAGGAGTCCATCTGTGTCCCCTCAGATATTCTCCCTTCCCCACATCCTAACCTACACTTCCTATCCTACTCTCAGGTTCATGGGTCCAGGAGTCCATCTGTGTCCCCTCAGATATTCTCCCTTCCCCACATCCTAACCTACACTTCCTATCCTACTCTCAGTTCATGGGTCCAGAAGTCCATCTGTGTCCCCTCAGATATTCTCCCTTCCCCACATCCTAACCTACACTTCCTATCCTACTCTCAGGTTCATGGGTCCAGGAGTCCATCTGTGTCCCCTCAGATATTCTCCCTTCCCCACATCCTAACCTACACTTCCTATCCTACTCTCAGGTTCATGGGTCCAGGAGTCCATCTGTGTCCCCTCAGATATTGTCCCTTCCCCACATCCTCACCTATACTTCCTATCCTACTCTCAGTTTCATGGGTCCAGGAGTCCATCTGTGTCCCCTCAGATATTCTCCCTTCCCCACATCCTAACCTACACTTCCTATCCTACTCTCAGGTTCATGGGTCCAGGAGTCCATCTGTGTCCCCTCAGATATTCTCCCTTCCCCACATCCTAACCTACACTTCCTATCCTACTCTCAGTTTCATGGGTCCAGGAGTCCATCTGTGTCCCCTCAGATATTCTCCCTTCCCCACATCCTCACCTACACTTCCTATCCTACTCTCAGTTTCATGGGTCCAGGAGTCCATCTGTGTCCCCTCAGATATTCTCCCTTCCCCACATCCTCACCTATACTTCCTATCCTACTCTCAGTTCATGGGTCCAGGAGTCCATCTGTGTCCCCTCAGATATTCTCCCTTCCCCACATCCTCACCTATACTTCCTATCCTACTCTCAGGTTCATGGGTCCAGGAGTCCATCTGTGTCCCCTCAGATATTGTCCCTTCCCCACATCCTAACCTACACTTCCTATCCTACTCTCAGGTTCATGGGTCCAGGAGTCCATCTGTGTCCCCTCAGATATTGTCCCTTCCCCACTTCGTATCCTACATTCAGTAATCCCAACTTTTGCATCAAAGCCTTCCCCGGGAATTCATCCGGGGACCCCCGGATGTCTTCCCTTCCCTTCAAGTCTGGGTGATGCCTTACCCAGTCCTACCCACGGTCCGTGGTCAGCAGTCCCACCCCAGGTCTGTGGTTCCAGGTATTGCACCTTTCCACACTTTCCTGAGGTAAGCAAGTCCCACCCCAGATCCGTGGTTCCAGGTATTCATCTTTCACCACTTCCCTGAGGTCAGCAAGTCCCACCCCAGGTCCGTGGTTCCAGGTATTCACCTTTCACCACTTCCCTGAGGTCAGCAAGTCCCACCCCAGGTCCGTGGTTCCAGGTATTCACCTTTCACCACTTCCCTGAGGTCAGCAAGTCCCACCCCAGGTCCCTGGTTCCAGGTATTCACTCTTCACCACTTCCCTGAGGTCAGCAGTCCCACCCCAGGTCCGTGGATCCAGGTACATACCCTTCACCACTTCCCTGAGGTCAGCAAGTCCCACCCCAGGTCCGTGGATCCAGGTACATACCCTTCACCACTTCCCTGAGGTCAGCAAGTCCCACCCCAGGTCCGTGGTTCCAGGTATTCACCCTTCACCACTTCCCTGAGGTCAGCAAGTCCCACCCCAGGTCCGTGGTTCCAGGTATTCACCCTTCACCACTTCCCTGAGGTCAGCAAGTCCCACCCCAGGTCCGTGGTTCCAGGTCTACACCCTTCACCACTTCCATGAGGTCAGCAAGTCCCACCCCAGGTCCGTGGATCCAGGTATTCACCCTTCACCACTTCCCTGAGGTCAGCAAGTCCCACCCCAGGTCCGTGGATCCAGGTATTCACCCTTCACCACTTCCCTGAGGTCAGCAAGTCCCACCCCAGGTCCGTGGATCCAGGTATTCACCCTTCACCACTTCCCTGAGGTCAGCAGTTTTAACCAGCCTTGAAGCACTGTCCATATATGATATTACTACACAAGTGTATTAATATCAGTATACGAAGGTAGATGTTATTACAGAGGAGGACACGCAGATAATCTGCGCTCTGTAATAACATCCTCCTGGACAGACTCGAACGTCGACTACCTGAGACAAGAGAGATCTCTATCACAGTTCGTCCACCAAGAACTGGCCACTAGTGAAAATCTGGAACATATATTTATATTTAATATTGTTCCTATGTCAGTTATTAGCTTCTTCAATTATTTATTTGTATAAGTGTATTTGTGAACGTTTCTATGTGCGTCGATTAGTGTGGGTGTGTGAACCTTTGTGTTCCCTGTATGGTAACTGTAATTAATTGTTAGCAGTTATCTTTCTTCCCTCGTTATTAATCTTTATTTTCATGGTACGCCAAAGTTCTCAAGCGAGCACTTGTAAATATACGTTCCACTCCTGTATCATTTATTCTATTTGAGTTTGTCTTAATAAGAGCTTCTCTCTTATTTAGGGCTGTACACTTGTGTTTATTCCTGCTTTGCTTTGAATTTAAAGTAATTTTTTTAATCCTCACCATTTCTTTTAAAGGTCATACTCCTATCGTATGAGTGATTTAGCGAGCAGATTGTAACTGTATTTATTTCTTCATTTTAGCCTTGACTTGTCGGCGTGGGTCATGTGACACAGGCGAGGTTACGATAAGGACAGCAGGGATCTGGCATAGATCCAGAGCATTGAACTAGCCTAAAATACCTACGATCCAAGAGCAACCTTCTACACTTAACCGATCACCTCAGCCAGCTATACACCCAGCTACCCAGTGTAACTACGTGTCTTGTCGGGCTACTCAACACTCTGGTGATAACAGTGGCTATCCACCGTCTTCAACACTGGATAAGGATAAGTTCACCTCTTGGCAGAATCGTATTATGGAAACCGTCGTTCGAGTCACGAACAACGGCTTTGAGTTGCGACACCACTCAAAGTTCTGCGTCATGAACATCGCCACAACACGCAAAACCTGTGTATAAATTAGCTTTGAAATCACGTATTATTTATGTATTTCATTTTTCATTTTTTCTTTCAAGTAGGACAAATTCTCATGTTTAATTGCTTTACATTTTCGCATCAATTCTTATGTGTTTATCTTTGTATGTTATTATTATAGTTTCCATTTACTTTTCCAGCCTTGTTAAATACTGACCTAATATCTGACAGGACTGAGAAAGTCTTCACATATATTATCATTATTATCAACATTTTGTGTTTCCCTGTGTCAGTTAATCATCCAAGTTCCACTGAAAAAGTCCTCATAAGGTTTATTCATTCATGTAAAAGTTGCTATCACCACCAGGAACAACATTAATGTTCACTATGATGAATGAACACTTACAAGAACAACATTATTGTTCGCTGTGATGAATGAACACTTACAAGAACAACATTAACGTTCACTATGATGAATGAACACTTACAAGAACAACATTAATGTTTACAAGATGTTCACAACATTATTACAAGAACAACATTAATGTTCACTATGATGAATGAACACATACAAGAACAACATTAATGTTCACTATGATGAATGAACACATACAAGAACAACATTATTGTTCACTATGATGAATGAACAACACTTACAAGACAAGAACAACATTAATGTTCACTATGATGAATGAACACATACAAGAACAACTGTTCACATTACAAGAACAACATTAATGTTCACTATGATGAACGAAAACATACAAGAAAAACATAGGTATTCACCTTTACATTAATAATGAATAACACTGGTGTCAGTGTTGTATGTGAACAACACTGACAAGAAAAACACTGACAGGAACAACACTGACATGAACAAGTGACAGGAGCAACACTGACATGAGCAACACTGACATGAACAACACCAACATGAACAACACTGAGAGGAACAACACTAACATGAGCAACACTGACAGGAACAACACTAACATGAGCCACACAGACATGAACACCACTAACAGGAACAACACTGACAGGAACAACACTAACATGAGCAACACTGACAGGAACAACACTAACATGAGCAACACTGACAGGAACAACACTAACATGAGCAACACTGACAGGAACAACACTGACAGGAACAACACTGACAAGAACAACACTAACATGAGCAACACTGACAGGAACAACACTAACATGAGCAACACTGACAGGAACAACACTGACAGGAACAACACTGACAGGAACAACATTAACATGAACAACACTGACATGAACAATACTGACATGAACAACACTGACAGGAACAACACTGACAGGAACAACTCTGACAGGAACAACACTAACATGAACAACACTGACATGAACAACACTGACATGAACAACACTGAGAGGAACAACACTGATAGGAACAACACTGACAGGAACAACACTAACATGAACAACACTGACAGGAACAACACTAACATGAGCAACACTGACAGGAACAACACTAACAGGAACAACACTGACAGGAACAACACTAACATGAGCAACACTGACAGGAACAACACTAACATGAGCAACACTGACAGGAACAACACTAACATGAGCAACACTGACAGGAACAACACTAACATGAGCAACACTGACAGGAACAACACTAACATGAGCAACACTGACAGGAACAACACTGACAGGAACAACACTGACAGGAACAACACTGACAGGAACAACACTGACAGGAACAACACTGACAGGAACAACATTAACATGAACAACACTGACATGAACAACACTGACATGAACAACACTGACAGGAACAACACTGACATGAACAACACTGACAGGAACAACACTGACAGGAACAACACTGACAGGAACAACACTGACAGGAACAACACTGACATGAACAACACTGACATGAACAACACTGACAGGAACAACACTGACAGGAACAACACTGACATGAACAACACTGACAGGAACAACACTGACAGGAACAACACTGACATGAACAACACTGACAGGAACAACACTGACAGGAACAACACTGACAGGAACAACACTGACATGAACAACACTGACATGAACAACACTGACAGGAACAACACTGACAGGAACAACACTGACAGGAACAACACTGACAGGAACAACACTGACATGAACAACACTGACATGAACAACACTGACATGAACAACACTGACAGGAACAACACTGACAGGAACAACACTGACAGGAACAACACTGACATGAACAACACTGACAGGAACAACACTGACAGGAACAACACTAACATGAACAACACTGACATGAACAACACTGACAGGAACAACACTGACAGGAACAACACTGACAGGAACAACACTAACATGAACAACACTGACAGGAACAACACTGACAGGAACAACACTAACATGAACAACACTGACAGGAACAACACTAACAGGAACAACACTAACATGAACAACACTAACATGAACAACACTGACAGGAACAACACTAACATGAACAACACTAACATGAACAACACTGACAGGAAAAACACTAACAGGAACAACACTAGCAGGAAAAACACTGACAGAAACAACACTAACATGAGCAACACTGACAGGAACAACACTAACAGGAACAACACTCACAGAAACAACTCTAACATGAGCAACACTGACAGGAACAATACTGACAGGAACAACACTGACAGGAACAACACTGACAGGAACAACACTGACAGGAACAACACTGACAGGAACAACACTGACAGGAACAACACTGACAGGAACAACACTGACAGGAACAACACTGACAGGAACAACACTGACAGGAACAACACTGACAGGAACAACACTAACATGAGCAACACTGTCAGGAACAACACTAACAGGAACAACACTGCCAGGAACAACACTTACATGAACAACACTGACAGGAACAACACTGACAGGAACAACACTAATATGAGCAACACTGACAGGAACAACACTAACAGGAACAACGCTGACAGGAGCAACACTAACATGAGCAACACTGAGAGGAACAACACTAACATGAGATACACTAACAGGAACAACACTGACAGGAACAACACTGACAGGAAAAACGCTGACAGGAACAACACTGACAGGAACAACACTAACAGGAACAACACTAACATGAACAACACTGACAGGAACAACACTGACAGGAACAACACTAACATGAGCAACACTAACAGGAACAACACTAACATGAACAACACTGAGAGAAACAACACTAACATGAGCAACACTGACAGGAACAACACTAACAGGAACAAAACTGACAGAAACAACGCTAACAGGAACAACGCTGACAGGAACAACAGTAACATGAACAACACTGACAGGAACAACACTGACAGGAACAACACTAACATGAGCAACACTGACAGGAACAACACTAACAGGAACAACACTAACAGGAACAACACTAACAGGAACGACACTAACATGAAAAGCATTGACAGGAACAACACTAACAGGAACAACACTGACAGGAGCAACACTAACATGAACAACACTGACATGAACGACACTGTCAGGAACAACACAAACATGAGCAACACTGACAGGAACAACACTAACAGGAACAACACTGACAGGAAGAACACTAACATGAGCAACACTGACAGGAACAACTCTGACATGAACAACACTGACAGAAACGACACTAACAGGAACAACACTGACAGGAACAACACTAACATGAACAACACTGACAGGAACAACACTGACAGGAACAACACTAACAGGAACAACACTGACATGAACAACACTAACAGGAACAACACTGACAGGAGCAACACTAACATGAACAACACTGACATGAACGACACTGTCAGGAACAACACAAACATGAGCAACACTGACAGGAACAACACTAACAGGAACAACACTGACAGGAAGAACACTAACATGAGCAACACTGACAGGAACAACACTGACAGCAACAACACTAACAGGAACAACACTGACAGGAACAACACTGACAGGAACAACACTAACATGAGCAACACTGACAGGAACAACACTAACATGAGCAACACTGACAGGAACAACACTAACATGAGCAACACTGACAGGAACAACACTGACAGGAACAACACTGACAGGAACAACACTAACATGAGCAACACTGACAGGAACAACACTAACAGGAACAACACTGACAGGAACAACACTAAGATGAATAACACTGACAGGAACAACACTGACAGGAACAACACTAATATGAGCAACACTGACAGGAACAACACTGACAGGAACAACACTGACAGGAACAACACTAACATGAGCAACACTGACAGGAACAACACTAACAGGAACAACACTGGCAGGAACAACACCGACAGGAACATCACTAACATGAACAACACTGACAGGAACAACACTGACAGGAACAACACTGACAGGAACATCACTAACATGAACAACACTAACAGGAACAACACTGACAGGAACAACACTGACAGAAACAACACTGACAGGAACAACACTAACATGAACAACACTGACAGGAACAACACTGACAGGAACAACACTGACAGGAACAATGACAGGAACAACACTGACAGGAACAACACTGACAGGAACAACACTGACAGGAACAACACTGACAGGAACAACACTGACAGGAACAACACTGACAGGAACAACACTGACAGGAACAACACTGACAGGAACAACACTGACAGGAACAACACTGACATGAACAACACTGACAGGAACAACACTGACAGGAACAACACTGACAGGAACAACACTGACATGAACAACACTGACAGGAACAACACTGACAGGAACAACACTGACAGGAACAACACTGACAGGAACAACACTAACAGGAACAACACTGACAGGAACAACACTGACAGGAACAACACTGACAGGAACAACACTGACAGGAACAACACTGACAGGAACAACACTGACAGGAACAACACTGACAGGAACAACACTGACAGGAACAACACTAACATGAACAACACTGACAGGAACAACACTAACATGAACAACACTGATAGGAACAACACTAACAGGAACAACACTGACAGGAACAACACTAACATGAACAACACTGACAGGAACAACACTGACAGGAACAACACTGACATGAGCAACACTGACAGGAACATCACTAACAGGAACAACACTGACAGGAACAACACTGACAGGAACAACACTAACATGAGCAACACTGACAGGAACAACACTAACAGGAACAACACTGACAGGAACAACACTAACATGAACAACACTGACAGGAACAACACTGACAGGAACAACACTAGCATGAGCAACACTGACAGGAACAACACTAACAGGAACAACACTGACAGGAACAACACTAACATGAGCAACACTGACAAGAACAACACTGACATGAACAACACTGACAGGAACAACACTGACAGGAACAACACTAACATGAACAACACTGACAGGAACAACACTGACAGGAACAACACTGACAGGAACAACACTGACAGGAACAACACTAACAGGAACAACACTGACAGGAACAACACTGACAGGAACAACACTAACATGAGCAACACTGACAGGAACAACACTAACAGGAACAACACTGACAGGAACAACACTGACAGGAACAACACTAACATGAGCAACACTGACAGGAACAACCCTAACAGGAGCAACACTAAAAGGGACAACACTGACAGGAACAACACTAACATGAGCAACACTGACAGGTACAACACTAACATGAACAACACTGACAGGTACAACACTGACAGGAACAACACTGACAGGAACAACACTAACATGAGCAACACTGACAGGTACAACACTAACATAAGCAACACTAACCGGAACAACACTGACAGGAACAAAACTGACAGGAACAACACTGACTGAAGCAACACTGACGGGAACAACACTGACAGGAACAATACTGACAGGAACAACACTGACAGGAGCAACACTAACAGGAACAACACTAACAAGAACAACACTGACAGGAACAACACTGACAGGAACAGCACTGACAGAAACAACACTGACAGGAACAACACTGACAGGAACAACACTGACAGGAACAACACTGACAGGAACAGCACTGACAGAAACAACACTGACAGGAGCAACACTAACAGAAACAACACTAACATGAAAAACACTGACAGGAACAACACTGACAGGAACAGCACTGACAGAAACAACACTGACAGGAACAACACTGACAGAAACAACACTTACAGGAACAACACTGACAGAAACAACTCTAACATGAACAACACTGACAGGAACAACACTGACAGGAACAGCACTGACAGAAACAACACTGACAGGAACAACACTGACAGAAACAACAATGACAGGAACAACACTGACAGGAACAACACTGACAGAAACAACACTGACATGAACAACACTGACAGAAACAACACTAGCATGAACAACACTGACAGAAACAACACTGTCAGAAACAACACTGACAGAAACAACACTGACAGAAACAACACTGACAGAAACAACACTGACAGAAACAACACTGACAAAAACAACACTGACAGAAACAACACTGACCGAAACAACACTGACAGAAACAACACTGACAGAAACAACACTGACAGGAACAACACTAGCAGGAACAACACTGACAGAAACAACACTAACATGAACAACACTGACAGGAACAACACTGACAGGAACAACACTGACAGAAACAACACTGACAGGAACAACACTCACAGAAACAACACTGGCAGAAACAACACTGACAGGAACAACACTGACAGGAACAACACTAACAGGAACAACACTACCATGAGCAACACTGACAGGAACAACACTGACAGGAACAACACTGACAGGAACAACACTGAGGAACAACACTGACAGGAGCAACACTGACAGGAACAACACTGCCCTGAACAACACTAACATGAACAACACTAACAGGAACGACACTGACAGGAACAACACTGACAGGAACTACACTGACAGGAACAACACTGACAGGAACAACACTGACAGGAACAATACTGACAGGAATAACACTGACAGGAACAACACTAACAGGAACAACACTAACAGGAACAACACTGAGAGAAACAACACTGACAGGAACAATACTGGCAGGAACAACACTGAAAGGAACAACACTAGCAGGAACAGCACTAACAGGAACAACACTGACAGAAACAACACTAACATGAAAAACACTGACAGGAACAACACTGACAGGAACATCACTGACAGAAACAACACTGTCAGGAACAACACTGACAGAAACAACACTGACAGAAACAACACTGACATGAACAACACTGACAGGAACAACACTGACAGGAACAACACTGGCAGAAACAACACTGACAGGAACAACACTGACAGAAACAACACTGACAGGAACAACACTGACAGGAACAACACTGACAGAAACAACACTGACATGAACAACACTGACAGGAACAACACTGAAAGGAACAACACTGACAGAAGCAACAATGACAGGAGCAACACTGACAGGAACAACACTGACAGAAACAACACTATCATGAACAACACTGACAGAAACAACACTGACAGAAACAACACTGACAGAAACAACACTGACAGAAACAACACTGACAGAAACAACACTGACAGAAACAACACTGACAGAAACAACACTGACAGAAACAACACTGACAGAAACAACACTGACAGAAACAACACTGACAGGAACAACACTAGCAGGAACAACTCTGACAGAAACAACACTAACATGAACAACACTGACAGGAACAACACTTATAGGAACAACACTAACAGAAACAACACTGACAGGAACAACACTGACAGAAACAACACTGACAGAAACAAGACTAACATGAACAACACTGACAGGAACAACACTGACAGGAACAACACTGACAGAAACAACACTGACAGGAACAACACTGACAGGAACAACACTGACAGAAACAACACTAACATGAACAACACTGACAGGAACAACACTGACAGGAACAACACTGACAGAAACAACACTGACAGGAACAACACTGACAGAAACAACACTGACATGAAAAACACTGGCAGAAACAACACTGACAGAAACAACACTGACAGAAACAACACTGACAGAACAACGTTAACATGAACAACACTGACATAAAAAAGTTCTCTGATGAGCGAAGACAAACAAAAACACAGACAAGACTCTTAAGTTGTCATCTAATTGCAAAATAATTTTTTTTTACAATGGTTGATTCATAGCTCCTGGACCCGCTTCGTAACTTTTTTTGCCTTTTTTGTTGATTTCTGGTCTTTAGGGACTGATCATATCCATTCATTAAATCTGTGTATATTGTTTGTCTCCATCACGACCACCAACCTGGTACAGTCCACTTAGCACCAACACTTGACCTAATACAGTCCACTTACCTCCAACACTTGACCTGGTAAAGTCCACTTACCACCAACACTTTACCTGGTACACTCCACTTACCACCAACACTTTACCTGGTACAGTCCACTTACCACCAACACTTTACCTGGTACAGTCCACTTACCACCAACACTTGACCTGGTAAAGTCCACTTACCACCAACACTTTACCTGGTACAGTCCACTTACCACCAACACTTGACCTGGTAAAGTCCACTTAGCACCAACACTTGGCCTGTTACAGTTCTCTTAGCACCAACACTTGACCTGGTACAGTCCACTTAGCACCAACACTTGACCTAGTACAGTCCACTTACCACCAACACTTTACCTGGTACAGTCCACTTACCACCAACACTTTACCTGGTACAGTCCACTTACCACCAACACTTGACCTGGTAAAGTCCACTTACCACCAACACTTTACCTGGTACAGTCCACTTACCACCAACACTTGACCTGGTAAAGTCCACTTACCACCAACACTTTACCTGGTACAGTCCACTTAGCACCAACACTTGGCCTGTTACAGTCCTCTTAGCACCAACACTTGACCTGGTACAGTCCACTTAGCACCAACACTTGACCTAGTACAGTCCACTTACCACCAACACTTGACCTGGTACAGTCCACTTAGCACCAACACTTGACCTGGTGCAGTCCACTTACCATCAAAACTTGACCTAGTACAGTCCACTTAGCACCAACACTTGACCTGGTACAGTCCACTTAGCACCAACACTTGACCTGGTACAGTCCACTTAGCACCAACACTTGACCTGGTACAGTCCACTTAGCACCAACACTTGACCTGGTACAGTCCACTTAGCACCAACACTTGACCTAGTACAGTCCACTTAGCACCAACACTTGACCTAATACAGTTCTCTTAGCACCAACACTTGACCTGGTACAGTCCACTTAGCACCAACACTTGACCTAATACAGTCCACTTACCTCCAACACTTGACCTGGTACAGTCCACTTACCACCAACACTTGACCTAGTACAGTCCACTTATCACCAACACTTGACCTAGTACAGTCCACTTACCACCAACACTTGACCTAGTACAGTCCACTTAGCACCAACACTTGACATAGTACAGTCCATTTAGCACCAACATATGACCTAGTACAGTCCACTTACCACCAACACTTGACCTAGTACAGTCCCCTTACCACCAACACTTGACCTAGTACAGTCCACTTAGCACATACACTTGACCTAGTATAGTCCACTTACAACCAACACTTGACCTAGTACAGTCCACTTACTACCAACACTTGACGTAGTACAATCCACTTACCAGCAACACTCGACCTAGTACAATCCACTTACCAGCAACACTTGACCTAGTACAATCCACTTAACAGCAACACTTCACCTAGTACAGTCCACTTACCACACCAGTTTACATAGTACACTCCACTTGCCGCCCTAAAACTGGAAAAGTGATAAACAGGTTAAATAACAATATGCAAAGCAACCACTGTGAGAAATCACAGATTTTCCTTACATATAGAGTATTTCACAATCCAACCTCTATACCACTGCCACACGTATACAACCAATACTAATAATGAACTTCTATACCACTACCACACTGGAAATATAAACACATGTGCAGTATAATGTGATCCTTTATTGACTACGTTTCGCCCACACAGTGGGCTTTTTCAAGTCACAAACAGAACTACCTGGGGTGGAAGGAACGCGAGTATTTATAGTCATGTTCAGAATGCTGAGGTCAGGTGGAGAATGCTGCATCTGATGATGTACCGAGTGGGATTATAGAGTCTAAAGTCTTGGGTAGCTAGGAAATGAGATTGAATAAGTTTGTGAGCAGACCTTCTACAGTGTTCTTATGTGGGATAGCGATGAAGAAGTTTCTTGGCAAGTGGTTCAGCTATGTTGTAGAAGCCACTATTCTGGTTGAAGTTGTCGGATATAGAAATAAGTGATGATTCCAGGATTCTTTCGGTATTGAGTGTTGTCTTCTGTGGCGATAAGTCTTGAGTTTCTGTAGTTTATCAAGTGGTTGTGTGAATTACGGTGTTGTACGCAGGCATTCCTTGTGTCGTCAGACCTGCTTGTGTATTGCTGTTCTGAAATACGTGTTTGGAGGTCCCTTGATGTTTCGCCCACGTATAACTTGTTTCAGTCATTACAAGGGATTATGTATACCCCTGCAGAGGGTGGAAGCTTGTCCTGTCTATCACTGGTAATGTCCTTGATGGTCGTGGTTGTGGAGGTAGATACTTGAAATGAGGTATTGGAAAAGATGTTGGAAACGTGTTTGGCAATGGAGTTGGTGGGGAGGACTATGTATCTCTTCTCGGCAGTGTCTTCTCTGGGTGTGTTGAAGATGTTTAGTGCCCGTCGTCTGCTGTCTCTGATGAAGTGACGAGGATAGTGGAGTTTAGAAAATACTTGTTCAATCATCGTGCATTCTTCTTCAAGAAACTCATTGCTGCAGATTCTGAGTGCACGCAGGAAGAAGCCTATAATTACACCACGTTTGGTTTTGGTGTCGTGGTGAGAGTAAAAGTGGTGAAGATCGTTTTGGTTGGTGGGTTTTCGATAGACTTTAAAACGAAGTTCGTGGTCAGCTTTGCAAAGCAGAACATCAAGGAAAGGAAAAGTGTTGTCGACTTCTTCTTCAAGTGTGAACTGGAATGAAGGCTCGACCTGGTTGAGCTTGTCTTGGAGAGCTTGAACATTGAAGCGTTTAGGAGTTATGAGGAGAATGTCGTCAACATAACGGAGCCAGGTGACAGACGAAGGAATAATGGTGGAGAAACGTTCGGCTTCTAGATGTTCCATGTATAGGTTTGCCAGGACCGCACTGAGTGGCAAACCCTTGGGTAGTTCAAAAGTCTGCTGAAAGAGGTGATTTTCGAAAGAGAAACACGTAAAGCCAACACATAGTTCAACAAGGTCGATGAAATCGCTGGCTGGAATGGGAAGATCAAGTGAATCGTCAATTTTCCTGCGCAAGAGATCGATGGCTTGTGCAGTAGGTACTTTGGTGAATAGGGAAGTCACGTCAAGGCTGGAAAGTTTCTTGTTCCTGATGTTGATGTAGCAAATGCGATTGAGAAGATCACCCGAGTGCTTGAGATGAGCTGGACTGATAGTGCCCAAGAGTTTAGAGAGGTGTTTTGCGAGAATTCCTGAGAGCTGGTGGGGAGCACTGCCTATTCCCGAGGATATGGGCCTCAGTGGGATACCAGGCTTGTGAGTTTTTGGCAGGCCGTACATCAAACCACCTTTCTCCGCTACAGCTCGGACCTACCTTGAAGAGTGTGCAGACGTCTTAAACAATGCTGCAAAGGAAGCTTTTCTCCAAGCCAGAACACTAGGCACAACACTCCGGGGCAACATGAACAGACGCACCGCCGAAATCATTCGCAGCAGAGTTACCACAGCGAATGTTCAACAGAAGATCAGACTTACTAGGAAACTACAAACACTGCGATAATAGTAACTGGAAAAGTTTAGGAAGACCTGAAATTATTCATAATCTTTCATCTCGTCCACTGTCAACCACAGAAACTGAAGCCCTCAGCTTAGGCCTCAAATTCGCAACAGGAATTACGAAACCAAAACAAGACCTCAATTTCATCGCCAAAAACTAGACACAATGACTCCGACTTCCAAAAAGGCTATCTTCAAGGCATCCTCTCAGCAGCCATCTCAACACGCAGCTCCCCAGTCATACCTCGACGTTACATCAATGCACTCAAAGGTTTAGCAGAAGACACGACCATCAGGGTCACCACCGCTGACAAAGGAGGTGGTGTTGTTATCATGAACACTGACGATTACAGGAACAAAATGCTCAATCTACTTAATGACCCAGATACCTACAAACCTCTCACAACTAACCAAGTGGACAACCTTACTAAAACGTTTCTTCAAAGGACTCGCCGCATTCTGAGGGGCTCAGATCAAGGGAAGAAACTTCTGCACACCATACCCAGCAACCCCAGAACTGCCAGGATGTACGGCCTGCCAAAAACTCACAAGCCTGGTATCTCACTGAGGCCCATATCCTCGGGAATAGGCAGTGCTCCCCACCAGCTCTCAGGAATTCTCGCAAAAAACCTCTCTAAACTCTTGGGCACTATCAGTCCAGCACATCTCAAGCACTCGAGTGATCTTCTCAATCGCATTCGCAACATCAACATCAGGAACAAGAAACTTTCCAGCCTTGACGTGACTTCCCTATTCACCAAAGTACCTACTGCACAAGCCATCGATCTCTTGCGCAGGAAAATTGACGATTCACTTGATCTTCCCATTCCAGCCAGCGATTTCATCGACCTTGTTGAACTATGTGTTGGCTTTACGTGTTTCTCTTTCGAAAATCACCTCTTTCAGCAGACTTTTGGACTACCCACGGGTTCGCCACTCAGTGCGGTCCTGGCAAACCTATACATGGAACATCTAGAAGCCGAACGTTTCTCCACCATTATTCCTTCGTCTGTCACCTGGCTCCGTTATGTTGACGACATTCTCCTCATAACTCTTAAACGCTTCAATGTTCAAGCTCTCCAAGACAAGCTCAACCAGGTCGAACTTTCAATCCAGTTCACACTTGAAGAAGAAGTCGACAACACTTTTCCTTTCCTTGATGTTCTGCTTTGCAAAACTGACCACGAACTTCGTTTTAAAGTCTATCGAAAACCCACCAACCAAAACGATCTTCACCACTTTTACTCTCACCACGACACCAAAACCAAACGTGGTGTAATTATAGGCTTCTTCCTGCGTGCACTCAGAATCTGCAGCAATGAGTTTCTTGAAGAAGAATGCACGATGATTGAACAAGTATTTTCTAAACTCCACTATCCTCGTCACTTCATCAGAGACTGCAGACGACGGGCACTAAACATCTTCAACACACCCAGAGAAGACACTGCCGAGAAGAGATACATAGTCCTCCCCACCAACTCCATTGCCAAACACGTTTCCAACATCTTTTCCAATACCTCATTTCAAGTATCTACCTCCACAACCACGACCATCAAGGACATTACCAGTGATAGACAGGACAAGCTTCCACCCTCTGCAGGGGTATACATAATCCCTTGTAATGACTGAAACAAGTTATACGTGGGCGAAACATCAAGGGACCTCCAAACACGTATTTCAGAACACCAATACGCAAGCAGGTCTGACGACACAAGGAATGCCTGCGTACAGCACCGTAATTCACACAACCACTTGATAAACTACAGAAACTCAAGACTTATCGCCACAGAAGACAGCACTCAATACCGAAGAATCCTGGAATAATCACTTATTTCTATATCCGACAACTTCAACCAGA
Organism: Cherax quadricarinatus; assembly: GCF_038502225.1. Classification (NCBI taxonomy): domain Eukaryota; kingdom Metazoa; phylum Arthropoda; class Malacostraca; order Decapoda; family Parastacidae; genus Cherax; species Cherax quadricarinatus. Next base: position 73,589 of record NW_027196409.1, read on the forward strand.
ATAGTGGCTTCTACAACATAGCTGAACCACATGCCAAGAAACTTCTTCATCGCTATCCCACATAAGAACACTGTAGAAGGTCTGCTCACAAACTTATTCAATCTCCTTTCTAAGCTACCCAAGATTTTAGACTCTATATCCCCACTCGGTACATCATCAGATGCAGCATTCTCCACCTGACCTCAGCATTCTGAACCTGACTATAAATATTCGCGTTCCTTCCACCCCAGGTAGTTCTGTTTGTAACTTGAAAAAGCCCACTGTGTGGGCGAAACGTAGTCAATAAAGGATCACATTATACTGCATATGTGTTTATATTTCCATTGTGTCGGTATTTTATACCATTTATTTCCACCACACCACACGTATACAAACTTCTATACCACTGACACATGTATACAACCACTACTAATATACAACTTCTATACCACTGTCACATATACAACCACTACTAATACACAACTTCTATACCACTGACACACGTATACAACCACTACTAATATACAACTTCTACACCACTGAAACACGTATGCAACCACTACTAATATACAAATTTTATACCACTGAAATACGTATACAACCACTACTAATATACAACTTCTATACCACTGACACACGTATACAACCACTACTAATATACAAGTTCTACACCACTGAAACACGTATGCAACCACTACTAATACACAACTTCTATACCACTGACACACGTATACAACCACTACTAATACACAACTTCTATACCACTGACACACGTATACAACCACTACTAATATACAACTTCTATACCACTGACACACGTATACAACCACTACTAATATACACACACACGTGTACACATTCTCATACGTACATTTATAATTTCTTACACAGCTGCTAAACTGAAATTATATTGCAAAGTCAAGAAGTGAAAATAAGGAAAATAAGGAAAGAATAAGGAAAGAATATTTTTTATAGAATCCTGGATAAATCAAATAAAGAAAGTTCTTATACAGTATTTTCAAAATATCAATAATGAGAAATGTGATGATATAAATAAGTGTCAAATGAGAGACACTTGTATTGGATGAAAGAGAAACACTTGTATTGGATGAGAGAGAAACACTTGTTTTGGATGAAAGAGAGAAATTTGTATTGGATGAGAGACACTTGTATTGGGTGAAAGGTAAAGAGTTGTCAGAAAAAATAATTAACAGTTAAAGGCTTTCTCATTTTTCACTTATCACGGCGTTATTTATCTAATCTCCTTTAAAGTAATAGAAAATATTAACACACGTACACACACACACACACACACACACACACACACACACACACACACACACACACACACACACACACACACACACACACACACACACACACACACAAAGGTGCAAAGGTTTGCGACAAGGTTAGTTGCAGAGCTAAGGGAAATGTGCTATGAAGAAAGGTTAAGGGAAATCGGACTGACGACACTGGAGCACAGGAGGGTTAGGGGGAGACATGATAACGACATACAAAATACTGTGTGGAATGGACAAGGTGGACAGACACAGGATGTTCTAAAGAGGGGACACAGAAACAAGGGGTCACAATTGGAAGTTAAAGACCCAAATGAGGCAGAGGGATGTTAGGAAATATTTCTTCAGTCATAGAGTAGTTGGGAAGTGGAATGGCCTAGCAAGTGAGTTAGTGGAGGCAGGAACCATAGAGAGCTTTAAGATGAGGCATGATAAAGCTCATGGAGTAAGGAGAGAGAGGACCTAGTAGCACACGATGAAGAGACGGGGCCAGGAGCTGAGTCTCGACCCCTACAACCACAATTAGGTGAGTACACACACACACACACACACACACACACCTGAGGTATGGAAGACAGCAAATGTAGTCCCAATTTTTAAAAAAAGGAGACAGACATGACGCACAAAACTATAGACCAGTGTCACTGACATATATAGTATGCAAAGTCATGGAGAAGATTATCAGGAGAAGAGTGGTAGAACACCTAGAAAGGAATGAGCTTATCAACAACAGCCAACACGGTTTCACCGACGGAAAATCCTGTGTCACAAATCTACTGGAGTTCTATGACAGGGTGACAGCAGTAAGACAAGAGAGAGAGGGGTGGGTATATTGCATTTTCATGAACTGTAAGAAGGCGTTTGACAAAGTTCCATACAAGAGATTAGTGCAAAAACTGGAGGACAAGGCAGGGATAACAAGGAAGGCACTACAATGGATCAGGGAATACTTGTAAGGAAGACAGCAGTGAGTAATGGTACGTGGCGAGGTGTCAGAGTGGGCGCCTGTGACGAGTGGGGTTCCATAGGGGTCAGTCCAAGGACCGGTGCTGTTTTTATTATTTGTGAACGACATGACGGAAGGAATAGACTCCCTGTTTACAGACTATGTGACGTTGATGAGAAGAATTCAATTGGACGAGGACCAGGAAACGCTAAAATGGAATCTGGACAGGCTGCAGGCCTAGTCCAGCAATTGGCTCCTGGAGTTCAACCCCACCAAGTGCAAAGTCACGAAGATTGGGGAGGGGCAAAGAAGACCGCAGACGGAGCACAATCTAGAGGGCCAGAGACTACAAACATCACTCAAGGGAAAAGATCTTAGGGTGAGTATAACACCAGGCACATCTCCTGAAGCGCACATTAACCAAATAAGTACTACAGCATATGGGCGCCTAGCAAACCTCAGAACAGCATTCCGCCAACTTAATAAGGAATCGTTCAGGATCCTTACACCGTGTACGTTAGGTCCATATTGGAGTATGCGGCACCAGTTTGGAACCCACACCTAGCCAAGCACGTAAAGAAACTAGAGAAAGTGCGAAGGTTTGCAATAAGATTAGTCCCAGAGCTAAGGACTACGAGGAGAGGTTAAGGGAAATCGACCTGATGACACTGGAGGACAGGAGAGATAGGGGGGACATGATAACTGCATATAAAATACCGAGAGGAATTGACAAGGTGGACAGAGACAGAATGTTCCAGAGATGGTACACAGGAACAAGGGGACACAGTTGGCAGTTGAAGACTCAGATGAATCACAGGGATGTTAGGAAGTATTTCTTCAGTCAAGAAGTGGAATAGTCTGGGAAGTGACGTAGTGGAGGCAGGATCTATACATAGCTTTAAGCAGAGGTATGATAAAGCTCATGGTGCAGGGAGAGTGACCCAGTAGCGGCCTGTGAAGAGGTGGAACCAGGAGCTATGGCTCGACCTCTGCAACCACCACTAAGTGAGTACACACAGACACACAGACACACACACACACACACACACACACACACACACACACACACACACACACACACACACACACACACACACACACACACACACAGGACAAAATGGTAACTAACACAACTCCAGTAACGAAAAAAAATCTTCAAACTCCTAGATTCGACGTCTTGTCAAAATAATTCAGCGGGCTGTCTTATAACTTGGCTGGCTGCTCTTTTTATTAATTAATGTGTCTAGCAGCGTTCTTCTATTTTATAGTATGCTCCTCTACTCTACTGAATTGTTATTGTATAAAGTTGTACGGTACTTAAGTGTACTTGAGTCTACACGCTTCAGTTCCACTCTTCACCGTAGGTACCAGTGAATCTACACGCTTCAGTTCCACTCTTCACCGTAGATACCAGTGAATCTACACGCTTCAGTTCCACTCTTCACCGTAGATACCAGTGAATCTACACGCTTCAGTTTCACTCTTCACCGTAGATACCAGTGAATCTACACGCTTCAGTTCCACTCTTCACCGTAGATAAAGTTATGAGGGACTCATGAGTAACTACGCAAGGAAGTTATGAGGGATCATGAGTAACCACACAAGGAAGTTATGAAGGACTCATGAGTAACCACACATGGAAGTTATGAGGGACTCATGAGTAACCACACATGGAAGTTATGAGGGATCCATGAGTGACCACACAAGGAAGTTATGAGGGACTCATGAGTAACCACACATGAAAGTTATGAGGGACTCATGAGTAACTACGCAAGGAAGTTATGAGGGATCCATGAGTAACCACACAAGGAAGTTATGAGGGACTCATGAGTAACCACACAAGGAAGTTATGAAGGATTCATGAGTAACCACACAAGGAAGTTATGAGGGACCCATGAGTAACCACACATGGAAATTATGAGGGACCCATGAGTAATCATGTAGAAGTAATATTATTGACTCATAATTGAAAATGTAGGAAGTAAATAACTTAAAGGCACAATACCGTGACTGGAACAATACACAAATAACCCGCATATAGGTGAGGGGAGCTTACGACGACGTTTCGGTCCGACTCAGACTATTAACACTGGCTTAACACTGTATGTGTTAAGCCAGCAGTTACTAGATTCAAGAGAAGATTTTAGTAAGCCAGAAACTAACAAATTTATTATAGGTTTTTCTTAAGAAACTGAAGCTGGTTGCAAAATTTTCTTGTCTTTAAATTCACATACATTATCGATGTTGGTAGGTAAGACACATAGGCAACAGTTAGGCAACTTTATTCCGAGACGTTTCGCCTACACAGTAGGCTTCATCAGTCGAATACAGAAATTAGGCAGGAACAGTAAAGATGTGAAGACGATGTAATCAGTCCATCACCCTTGAAGTCGTAGAATTTGAGGTTGTCAGTCCATCAACCTGGAGAAGTTCAATTCCATAGTCAGGAACTATATGAAGAAGCCTACTGTGTAGGCGAAACGTCTCGGAATAAAGTTGCCTAACTGTTGCCTATGTGTCTTACCTACCAGACTACAATCTGGACCTGGTGAGAGTGTTAAAGCTACTTGACAAATTGGTCTTTTTTGCTGAAGTTCTTAAAATTCGTGAAATCACTGCATAATAATAAGAAGAGACGAATATTACATGTAGAGTGGTCATAGCAGCAAGTAAGACTGTTCACAGATAATTTACTCAGCAGTTTATTATTGAGTCTAATGAACTTAATTCCTTAACAAAACGTAGCGCCACTAAACACTTGTTCTGAATGTTGTGTCATCATACCCAAGCTGAATGTTAATGTTTTTAGAAAACAACTTTAGCAAAAAATAAATAAAAATAAGAATTAGCCTCTCTAAAATTTTACAGTCGCGACTAAAATATTGTCAGTTAATTGAGTTATGTAGCTAACTTAATATATACCATGAAACTTTCCTTCACTACATTTAAACTACATTATATATCCTACTACACCAAGTTATATATTACAGTAGTCACTGTGGTGTTATTCCCACTCCAACCTCCCTGACAGTAGTCACGGTGGTGTTATTCCCACTCCAACCTCCCTGACAGTAGTCACAGTGGTGTTATTCCCACTCCAGCCTCCCTGACAGTAACCACGGTGGTGTTATTCCCACTCCAGCCTCCCTGACAGTAACCACGGTGGTGTTATTCCCACTCCAGCCTCCCTGACAGTAACCACGGTGGTGTTATTCCCACTCCAGCCTCCCTGACAGTAGTCACAGTGGTGTTATTCCCACTCCAGCCTCCCTGACAGTAACCACGGTGGTGTTATTCCCACTCCAGCCTCCCTGACAGTAGTCACAGTGGTGTTATTCCCACTCCAACCTCCCTGACAGTAACCACGGTGGTGTTATTCCCACTCCAGCCTCCCTGACAGTAGTCACAGTGGTGTTAGTCCCACTCCAGCCTCCCTGACAGTAACCACGGTGGTGTTATTCCCACTCCAGTCTCTCTGACAGTAATCACAGTGGTGTTATTCCCACTCCAGCCTCCCTGACAGTAGCCACTGTGGTGTTATTCCCACTCCAGCCTCCCTGACAGTAGTCACAGTGGTGTTATTCCCACTCCAGCCTCCCTGACAGTAGTCACAGTGGTGTTATTCCCACTCCAACCTCCCTGACAGTAACCACGGTGGTGTTATTCCCACTCCAGCCTCCCTGACAGTAGCCACAGTGGTGTTATTCCCACTCCAGCCTCCCTGACAGTAGTCACAGTGGTGTTATTCCCACTCCAGCCTCCCTGACAGTAGCCACGGTGATGTTATTCCCACTCCAGCCTCCCTGACAGTAGCCACAGTGGTGTTATTCCCACTCCAGCCTCCCTGACAGTAGCCACAGTGGTGTTATTCCCACTCCAGCCTCCCTGACAGTAGCCACAGTGGTGTTATTCCCACTCCAGCCTCCCTGACAGTAGGCACGGTGGTGTTATTCCCACTCCAGCCTCCCTGACAGTAGTCACAGTGGTGTTATTCCCACTCCAGCCTCCCTGACAGTAGGCACGGTGGTGTTATTCCCACTCCAGCCTCCCTGACAGTAGCCACGGTGGTGTTATTCCCACTCCAGCCTCCCTGACAGCAGGCACGGTGGTGTTATTCCCACTCCAGCCTCCCTGACAGTAGTCACAGTGGTGTTATTCCCACTCCAGCCTCCCTGACAGTAGGCACGGTGGTGTTATTCCCACTCCAGCCTCCCTGACAGTAGCCACGGTGGTGTTATTCCCACTCCAGCCTCCCTGACAGCAGGCACGGTGGTGTTATTCCCACTCCAGCCTCCCTGACAGTAGTCACAGTGGTGTTATTCCCACTCCAGCCTCCCTGACAGTAGGCACGGTGGTGTTATTCCCACTCCAGCCTCCCTGACAGTAGCCACGGTGGTGTTATTCCCACTCCAGCCTCCCTGACAGTAGCCACGGTGGTGTTATTCCCACTCCAGCCTCCCTGACAGTAGCCACGGTGGTGTTATTCCCACTCCAGCCTCCCTGACAGTAGCCACGGTGGTGTTATTCCCACTCCAGCCTCCCTGACAGTAGCATAGGTGGTGTTATTCCCACTCCAGCCACTCTCATAGGAGTCACTGTAGTGTTCTTATATGTGTTCATTCACCGGAGTTAACATTAATAAAAATATTGATAAAATATTAATAAAAATATTGTTCATATTGTTGATTAACTCAACAGAGATAACATTGAAATAACTAGAATTGGCAATAATATAAGTTGTAGAGTCGTGGAGCGAGGTGAAGATGGCAGGTCTCCTGGGTACACATGTCTGGTACTTTAACATAACGCAGGAAAAGACATCTGTGAACCTATTACATTAACATAGTAATTATGTAAACATGTGGGTGTGTTGCTGGAGGCAGCAGCAGAAGCAGTAAATGTTATTATGCTGTACCCGTTCTTTATTGTACTGATCGGTGTTACTGTACTGTGCTGGTCTTCTGTGTTATTGTACTATTTTGGGTTACTGTATTTGACTGGTCTTCTGTGTTGCTGTATTGTACTGGTCTTCTCTGTTACTGTACTGTACCCGTTCTTCTGTGTTACTGTACTGGTCTTCTGTGTTACTGTACTGGTCTTCTGTGTAACTGTACTGGACTTCTGTGTTACTGTACTGTTCTTCTGTGTTACTGTACTGGTCTTCTGTGTTACTGTACTGGTCTTCTGTGTTAGTGTACTGGTCTTCTGTGTTACTGTACTGGTCTTCTGTGTTACTGTACTGGTCTTCTGTGTAACTGTACTGGTCTTCTGTGTAACTGTACTGTTCTTCTGTGTTACTGTACTGGTCTTCTGTGTTACTGTACTGGTCTTTTGTGTTACTGTACTGTTCTTCTGTGTTACTGTACTGGTCTTCTGTGTTACTGTTCTGGTCTTGTGTGTTACTGTACTGGTCTTCTGTGTTACTGTACTGGTCTTCTGTGTTACTGTTCTGGTCTTGTATGTTGCAACATTGATATTTTGATTTACTTCTCTTGTATTATACTGTTCTGTGTTGTTGTACTGTTTCACGTTATATATTTGTTTTATGTGTTTTTTGCTGATTTATGCGTTACTATATTGTATTATATGCCACTATATGCTACGCTGTTTTATGTGTTATTATTCTTATTTATGTGTCACTATGCTGTTTTATGTGTCACTATACTGCTTTTTGTGTTATTATACTGTTTTAAGAGTTACTTTATTGTTTTTGTGTGTCACTATACTGTTTTATGTGTTACTATAATACCAACTGACATAATTCATCTTATACGTAACAAACGAACCGCTACCTAAAGTCTTTTACCAACAGCGTGCTGCCAGCACTATATTTCCAAAAGAAACCTTCCAGAGGTCTTGTACCAATAGTCCTCGGGTAACAATCCTTCCAGCAGTGTTCTTCAGATTGCGTTCAGTCTTATACACTTGAATCCTAGCAACAGAATCCTAAGGATAGAATCCTGCTAAGAAGTTTATTATCAGATATTTACCAAACAGTTTACATACAGTGTTATTAACTCTGGTGTATCAGACAGACTTTATACACATCACAACGCAACAATGGTGGTGAAAAACACATTATAACAGAGAGGAACTTTCACCTGTGAAACAAACTTCTTCATTCAATAGTTCCTTCAACAATTGTGTGTTTTTCAGCACTTACTGACTTTGTGCTATATATCTCTGCAACATAGTGCACCAAAACATTTAGTGCGCCATATATCTCTGCAACATAGTGGACCACAACATTCAGTGTGCCATAAATCTCTGCAACATAGTGCACCACAACATTCAGTGTGAAAGTTAAGACACATGTGCAACATCTGGATATCTTTATTGTAGTAGACGTTTCGCCATCCAGTGGCTTTATCAATACAGATTCTAGGACATAATAGGAAGACAGTAGAACTATATACAAAAGATGAGGTAATCAGTCCCTCGGCCTTGGAGTTAGTGTTCACTAACTCCAAGGCCGAGGGACTGATTACCTCATCTTTTGTATATAGTTCTACTGTCTTCCTATTACGTCCTAGAATCTGTATTGATAAAGCCACTGGATGGCGAAACGTCTACTACAATAAAGATATCCAGATGTTGCACATGTGTCTTAACTTTCATATTGTCGGTATTTTATACCCTTCTTGCACAACATTCAGTGTGCCATATATCTCTGCAACATAGTGTACCACAACATTCAGTGTGCCATATATCTCTGCAATATAGTGCACCACAAAGTTCAGTGTGTAATATATGTTGACAAATAGCCAGCAGAGAGTTTGCATAAATGTGGAGAAATCAGAATGGGAGCACGTCACAAACGGTGTTCCACAGGGGTCAGTGTTGGGCCCTTTGCTGTTTACAATCTACATGAACGGCACAAATGAGGGAATAAATAGCGACATAAGTAAATTTGTTGATGGGACCAAAATACGCCGCCCAATTCATTCTAATGAGGACATTAGAACAGTGGTCGGAGAAGTGGCAGATGCAATTTAATATAGACAAATGTAGAGTTCTAAATGTTGGACAGGAAACTAGCCACGCCGCATATAAACTAAATAATGTAGATCTTAATATTACGGATTGTGAAAAAGATTTAGAAGTTCTGGGTATTAGTAGTCTAAAACCAAGGCAACAGTGCATTAGTGTTCGAAATAAAGCTAACAGAATCCTTGGCTTCATAGCAAGAAGTATAAATAATAGAAGTGCTCAGGTTGCTTTTCAAGTCTATATATCTTTGGTTAGACCTCATTTAGATTATGCTTCACGGTTTTGGTCACCGTATTACAGAATGGATATAAATGCACTGGAAAACGTACAAAGGAGGATGACAAAGTCGATCCCATGTATCAGAAATCTTCCCTATGAGGATAGACTGAGGGCCTTGAATCTGCACTCTCTAGAAAGGCATAGAATTAGAGGTAATATGATTAAGGTGTATAAATGGAAAACAGGTATTAATAAAGGGGATGTAAATAGCGTGCTAAAAATATCTAACGTAGACAGGACTCGCAGCAATGGCTTTAAATTGGAAAAGTTCAGATTCAGGAAGGACATAGGAAAGCACTGGTTTAGTAATAGAGTTGTGGATGAGTGGAACAAACTCCCGAGTACAGTTATTGAGGCTAAAACGTTGTGTAGTTTTAAAAATAGGTAAGATAAATACATGAGCGGGTGTGGGTGGGTGTGAGTTGGACCTGACTAGCTTGTGCTGCTGGGTCTGTTGCCGTGCTCCTTCCTTGAGTGGAGGTGACCAGACTGAGTGGGTCATTGGGCTAATCCGGGGGGGGACATAGACCTGCTCCACATGGGTCAGTAGGCCTGTTGCAGTGCTCCTTCTTTCTTATGTTCTTAAACATTATATATATATATATATATATATATACATATATATATGTATATATATATATATATATATATATATATATATATATATATATATATATATATATATATATAGGGAGGTACCTCTTGAACTGTCCTGGGGACCCTCATCATCAGAGAAAAGAATATACTTGCTTCAGGGAAAGTTCAAGGAGCGTGATAGCGAAATAATTTCTATTATATTTTTGGTCCAATTTCAATGAAAAATTTACAGTGATTTAAGCAGCGTTTGAAGCCTACACACTGTGTTTGTAGTGACTTATTGTCTTAAAAGAGAGATAGAAAAAATAAATAGTGCATTATCCTACATGGCGTAAAACTCTCCCTTTTCTTCAAAATTGGTAAGACATACAATGCTCTACTTGACATCAGATGAAAGATAAGAGCTAGATAATCTTGGCACCAACGCTGTTTGAGTGAAAATGTCAATAGATTGCATAATAATTTTTTTTTTTTTTTTTTTTGTGAGGAAAAAAAATCAATAAAAGCAAAGCGGTAAAAAATATCGCAAAATCCCCTTTACATGCTAGTAGATTCATCATTACTCAATAACCTGTGTAAAAATCATGACACCCCTACAAATACTTTTTGCCAAAAATGGAAAATAATGTCAATAACTTATTCCTGAGTTATACATATGTTTTACGTTTTCTGTAAAACTCTACGGTCATGGCACGCCACATTTCAGTATGTTAGACGCCTCAACACATGTTGACAACACACAGGTGACTGAGCTATTATCATCATTCCCTGAATTTGAATGGAGTTCTCAGAGAAATTGCAATGTAGTGTATTTAGAATGAAACAATCATAAAACTCATAATTTTTGGAGTAAAAAAAAACACGAATTTTGATGAAAGTAAGAACCAAAAAATTACATTTTTGGAAAAACATACTTAGAAATATGATAGAAACAAGCTAATTACATCAACATGTTGCCAAAATTATGCACTATTTTTTGTCAAGAAAATATCTTTTACCATAATTTTTCAATTTTTCTTTTTTTTTATCACTCCTGAAACAATTCGAGCACTCCTCAAGGTTCTCCCTGAAGCTGTTTGAAAATTGTTTTCTCCTACTACCCCCTATATTTTATATATACTTTATTTAAAGACAAAATACATTGACAAAATACACTGACAAAATACAATGACAAAAATACAATAGGGAGTATAACAGCATAGACAACTCAGAGCTACATCTCGAAAACTTCGTTCAGCTCCCCGGCGGTGGGCCACGTGCCCAGAATGTTGCAGGCATTTCCTCTCTGGATCGCAACACTGAGTCTCTGAAAGAGGAAGCTGGCCACCCTGTGGTCCTTGGTTTCTATGATGAATTTTTCACCCAGCTCTTTGAGGAACTTTAGAGCACACTTTCCCCATGCTCAAAGGGTCTCAGACCCTATTGGGATGAAGTTGTTGAAAGGGGGAAGGCCTTAATATTTGCGGGTATTCTGAGTCTCCCTGTGGCTGGCTGATCTACCCCCTTCTTGATTAGCCAGGTAATTCACCAGATATGAATCCAATAGAGAATTTTTGGTCAATAGTTAAAAGTAAAATGAAAGCAGAGTCCATCACAACCATAATAGAGTTGACAGAAAGATTAAGATGGGTATATAACCACGAGGACAATGTGCAAATCCACTGTCCTTCTTGCAAAGAAAGCATAGCGCGACGCATCGCTCCTTTAATTAAGCTAAAGGCGAAGCAACTAAGTTTTAAATGTATGGAATATATGTTCACTATATTCGGGTAAACTGTATTCAACCATAATTGTATCATTCATGAAGGTTACTTTCTTTCCATATGGTTAACTATGTATGTACCGTGTCCTGTAACATGTCTGTACCGTGTCCTGTAACATGTCTGTACCGTGTCCTGTAACATGTCTGTACCGTGTCCTGTAATATGTCTGTACCGTGTCCTGTAACATTTCTGTGCCGTGATCTGTAACATGTCTGTACCGTGATCTGTAACATGTCTGTACCGTGTCCTGTAACATGTCTGTACCGTGCCCTGTAACATGTCTGTGCCGTGATCTGTAACATGTCTGTACCGTGTCCTGTAACATGTCTGTACTGTGCCCCATAACACACTTAGTTGGCGACGATGTCTATACGTGAGAGACCACTCTCCCTCTTCCAGTTATTTTACTCGCATTGGGCAATTTTGGATTGGCTGAGTACCATAATATAGAAGTGGCAGGTGCTGTCTGTCATAATCTGCATCAACAGTCAGGTAATCACCTTGACCTGACATCACTCCTAAAATATTATCATTCCAGTCTGTTTTCCTTTGTGTTTAAACTTTACATTCCATGTTAAATACGTACGTGCATTTCAGTGTCTTCCTCTTCCTAAATGATCTATGTCTCTGAAAATTAAACCTCGTCAGTGATATTATGATAAGTACTAAATAATTAAAAAAATAATAACTGAATTCGCTGGTAAACGGATGTTCAAAAGGCTGCAAAGCGCTTTCACCTCTAAATCTGATTATAAAAATTTATGTCTATGAAACTACAAGGTCAACAAGGTTTGTAAACGGAAATGGCTAATCAAAAACTTGGAAATGAAATCATGCAACAAAACGCCCATCAGTATCTAAGCCACGTAATTTATATACGAACATTAAACTACTAATAAACAGAGACACAGAACATACCGGAAATTAATTTTATCAACCAGTCACCATCTCCGTTACATTAATTCATTCATGAAAATAGTCTGTACTCCTCTGTTTACTATGTCTGGGTTGCCGTATATCAATTCTCCCCTGCAGAGTGTGTCAGGAAACTTTCATCCCCAACTATACATCCTAAGGACTGGCAGACACCATGAATCGTTCCTTTAAATGATGGGATAGTAGACAAGGAAGAGTTTTAGAATTATTGAAAATAAGTCTGAGTATTCCGTGCAAAGTGAATGACAAATTTGCAATATTCTTGAAAGAGTTAAGAGTTACACAGAAAGTAAAATTGCAGGGGAACTAGGAGGGTTTTGTAAGGGTAGAATATGTGTAGGTAGAGTGTTTACAGCGAAGGATGTAAGTGAACAATTCTTATAAGGTATGGAGCGACTTGTTGCATTTATGGATTTACTGAAGAAGAGGCACTTGACTTGATAAACTGGGAAGCAATGTGACAGATATTGTAAATGTATGGAATAAAGACAAGGTTGTTAGAATCAGTCAAGAATTTTATGCAGATAGTGTGGCTCAGGAGAGAGAGGGAACTATTTTCCAGAAAAAAAGTAGGACTCAGACTCAGCTGTGTAATGTCACAATGGTGGTTTAGCATGTTTGTAGAAGGAGTTGTGTTAGAAGCGAATACTAGGATTCAGGGAAAAAGTGTGGGATTTAAAGATAAATAATCTGATACAAAGTCTGTGTTGTAATTTTAGAAAATTTTGAAGGTTGATGGATGAATTTAGGAGTATATGTAAAGGAAGAAAATTAAAAGAAAATATTGAAAACAGATAGGTGACAGGAATAACTAGAAATCTAGTCAACGAAAAATTGGATATCAGATTGGAAGAAGGTAGCATGGAGGAACTGAATGTATTCATGTATTTGGAAGTGAACATGTTCGTGAATGGGTCTTTGAAAGACAAGGTGAGCCATAGAATAGGTGAGTGGGGAAATAGTAGGTGGAGTGTTGAGGCATATATGGAAAACAAGAAGTTTTTATTCCTAAGCAAATAAGATAATGTACCTGAGCACAGAGAAACAAACACTTTTATATAGGTATAAGACATATTTTTTTAAATATTACAATAAGGGTGGAGGGACTAGAGATGTCATGGTATGAGCAGTGGGTTGGTGAATATTTTGCAGAAAATTCGGAGCACAGAAATTAGAAGACGGTGTTCTACGAACAAACGTATAATTCAGAGCGCTGAGGAGGGGTTGATGAGGAGTTCTGGAAAGTTAGAAAGGATGGAAAAAATAGGATGAATAAAAGAGAATATAAAGCAGAGGTGGAAGAAATCAGAAAAAATGGTCGTTCCAGGAATGAATGGAGAGAGTGAGGGTAAAGGAGGTTTTCACTGATGGAGGTTTTAGCAACATATAACAGGCTATTGTGAGTGCGTTAGATCGGAGTGAATGTAGACTACTGGTTTTATGACTTAACGTGTAACTGGACCGTGAGTAAAGTAACATTTCTGAAAACATTCAGGGAAATCGAATATCAAGAGTTACCTAATCTTATTATAACAAGAGGAATTTATTTTAGCCTAACCCAACTAAATATATTTTAGTTTTGTTTACAGTAATTTAATACTAAACAAACACAGTGAAATATATTTTTTTCGTTAGGTTCAGAATGATTTTGGCGAAATTACTGCATACACAAATTTTCACTTATCCTATATGGCAAGATGAGCGTTGGTATTTAAGCCAAGATGGCAAGTTCTTCCTATTTGGCACGACATATGTCATATATATATATATATATATATATATATATATATATATATATATATATATATATATATATATATATATATATATATATATATATATATATATATATATATAAGATTTAAGAGATACATTGTTGATATAAAGGTGGCATATACGGTACATGTTGTTACGTGTGTATCACCGATTATAAGGCGAAAATCTCATCCAGCTCCTCAGAGCTGGGGCGTGTGCCCAAAATGCAGCATGCATTACCCCTTTGAACAGCCGCACTGAGCCGCTGGAACAGAAAACTAGCTGCCCTGAGATCCCTAGTTACCCTGATGAGTCTTTTTCCCAGCTCCTTAAGGAAATTAGATGCACTCTTTCCCCATGAGCCAAGGGTCTCTGAGCCTATGGGAACAAACATATAATGATGGGCAAGTTCTCCATATTTTCTAGACTTTTGGGACTCCCTAAAGCTGGCAGCTGCCCCTCCTTCCTCCCTGGTGTATTGGAGATAGGTATCAGCCAAGGTAGATGCACATGTATAGTCCCACACCACCTGCTTCCCATCTGTCCAGGCTTGAAGGGTGATACCATCTGGACGCTTCTGGCTGCCGTCAGATCTGCATAGTTGCGGTGGCTCCCTTACTGCTGGGCATCCAGCTGTTGTGAGGCTCCTCTTGATAATGTTATTAACCTCCTCATGTCTTGCAATCTTTCCCTCGGATATATATATATATATATATATATATATATATATATATATATATATATATATATATATATATATATATATATATATATATATATATATATATGTATGCAATAAGATCACAGTAAACAGGTGATTTCAGAATATGCAAAACAACCACTCTGAAAGAATAGAGAAATTCCAAGCGCTTTCGTGATAATGTGAGTAGTCACGAAAGCGCTTGGAGTTTCTCTATTCTTTCAGAGTGGTTGTTTTGCGTATATATATATATATATATATATATATATATATATATATATATATATATATATATATATATATATATATATATATATATATATATATATATATATATATATATATATATATATATATATATATATATATATATATATATATATATATATATATATATGTATATATATATATATATATATATATATATATATATATATATATATATACATATATATATAAATATAAATATAATCATTAATACGCCTTTTGATCCATATTAAGCAAATCCAAGTTAGAGGAGCATCAACACTTGCTATTAATCTGGTTAGTTAGCCATGTTTAATAATTTTATATAAATATTTATGTGAAGCTCAAAACCCATTATGGTCATTCAGTGGACTGAGTGGAAGACGACTCTGACTCCGTCTGTTAAGTGGAGACAGAGAACTACTTAGTTATACTCGTCTAGTTCGCTAGTTTGCAATAGTCTCATAGAATATGCATAAATGAAAAAAACTTTTCAAGACAGTTTTCCAATACATGTGTGTGTGTGTGTGTGTGTGTGTGTGTGTGTGTGTGTGTGTACTCACCTAGTTTTACTCACCTAGTTTTGAGGTTGCAGGGGTCGAGTCCTATATATATATGTGTGTGTATGTGTTTGCGTGTGTGTGTGTGTTTGGTCCTTTCCCAAGTTCCGTAAAGAAAACTTTAAATCACACTTTACAGTCTACTCAGGGCCTGGAAAAGAAGAGAAGGTCCGCTATGATCACCTAAAATAACAACTTACTATATAAAGAGATCCTGGGTTACTTCAGGTTACTTCACACGTTCATGAACAATCTAACAGTCTCTTTGAAAATCAAAGAGCAAATGAGGAAATGTTATGGTGATGCCGACAAGATGTGGAGAAAGACACTTTTTTACAGTTCAGGACATTTATTAAAGGAAATGTTTGGCCACGAGTTACTTCTACCATCCTAATACAGTGTGATGAATGGTTTGAAAACCGAAACGTTGAAGATTGATACATTTATCCAACATATGGGAATCTTTATAAGGACTGAAGAAGCCACTCGTGGCGAAACGTTTCCTTCAATAAATATCCTGAAATATACATAAGTGTCTTTTTCCACAAAGAACAAATATTGTTAGAGTAATTCTATCCGGCAAACATTGTGAAGCTTTGGACACGTGAATATATAATGTCTTTAAAAGCTTCATCATATCATGTATATATGAAATTAACAAAATATATTGCAAAAGTAAAAAAAAAATGTGCTCTCTTTCTCAAAAAACATTGTCCTGCTTTTATCTGCAATTCTTTTATATCCCATAAGATGATAAACGTGTTGAATATGGTTTCAGTACACCATTTCTTGATTCATTAATCTGGCAGTCAATAAAAAGAGTAAAAAAAAAAAAACTAAAGACAATGACGAACAAGCTCAACACTGCATGATTGTTCCAGCAGAATCAAGGACGCCCCGGCTCATGGAGAGAGAATACATCGAAGATACTCTAGGAGGTGGGTAAAAAATTCAGTGCTGTTGTATCATGGGTACGCTTCCCAGCACTGAGTTACTTGCAGGTATGTTTTATATGCAGTTGTTGACAAACATCCACCAAACCTTATGTGTTTTATATCCCAATATCATTATACAATCAACATATGTTTTAAATGTTGTGTACCAAATTACGTAAGCCATATACATTAGTTTACTTATAAAAAAAATGGGCTAAGCCAGAGAACCGGAAAATTCAAACGGCCTCAGGAAGAAATTAAAATATTTTTCCCAGCATCCTCGTTATCTACACTGAGGACATAGGTCATCAGTGTATATATATATATATATATATATATATATATATATATATATATATATATATATATATATATATATATATATATATATATATATATATATTCCACTAACACTGAATAACCAATAATTATTGTAATAAAATGCATGAGAATTCTGTCAATAACAGTAATACTAAATTTACGGAATTACTTATGCTCACCATATACAGTGGTTATATTCAGATTAAATATTTCCCTGTACCACTGGAGTAATTACGTGATTCAAAGTTAATTACAATTTCAATTACTCTTCTGGAGTTTTAATCACAATTTCAATCTCAATTACTTGAACAGAAAAATTTAAAAAAATAATTATTCTGCATTTTGAATTAAATTATTTTATTATGATAATAATCACTAATATATACACTAATATATTTTTACACTATAATTAAAACAATGACTCTGAAACTAAAATCTTAAATGAAGTGTTGTTATCAAATGTTGTAAGTATAAAATAAGCTATTTAACAAGGTGCACAATGGTGAAAATAAAACTTACTCTAATGGTACACAAAAATTTACGTAAGTTACTTCCATTTTCAAATGATAAAGTTCATTAAGATCCAGCCATGGAAAGTATTCATAAATTTCTCGGTTACGTTCAATCAGAAGTTCCTGGAAGATTGCAGGTTCTACCTGCGCTATATTAAGAATAAAATGAATTTCGGCTATGGTTAATACTCTGTGCTGAAGGGATTGTACAATCCATCATTTCTCTTGCTCTGTTCTTCAGAGGGAGCGCCTTCGAAGGAGAATCCCTCCAATAGAGCAAGAGATATACGTCGAATAGAGCACAATCCTCTACTGCCCTATACACTCTTTCAAAAGAAAGGGGCTAAACCCTTGAGAGTAATACAGCACATATGGAGTTTCTGACGGTAAGATTTGCTGTAGATTCAAGAAGCAACTTGAGAGTTCTTTTTAGGTGAAAATTAACAAATTATTTAATTCCAGACTATTATAAGGACATAGGTAAATGTAATTCGTTGATGTACTGGCTATTATGAAAACTTTTCAGATTGTGACGAATAAGCCGAACAGGTGAGTTTGGCCAAGTCGGCAATTATGCCCTCTGCCGAATAAGCATAATGAAAATTTGTTTTTACCATAAATTTGCGAAAATCAATCTGACCATAATGAAAAAATATATATATATTATTTATTTTAAGCAATATTAAGTACATTTTACTTTTACCTTTGATACGTATAGTAAAATCTAGCTAAAAAAATACGTTAGTTTTAGTTTGGTTAAGTGAGATTTTTAAGTTAGTTTTGATCCAAAAGTAAAAATCTCTATCATTGTCAACAAAAAAATCATATATCATTATGTAATTTTTTTTTTGAAAAGTCTCATTTTTAAGGAAGTTCGACCTTTTCGAGAGCAAGTTCGGATCACCAGATCCAGACTACACACTCACCAGGTCGACACTACACTCTCAACAGGTCCAAACTACACTCACTAGGTTCACACTACACTCTCACCAGGTCCACACTACACTCTCACCAGGTCCACACTACACACTCACCAGGTCCAAACTACACTATCACCTGGTCCAGACTACTCTCTCACCAGGTTCAGACTACACTCTCACCAGGTCCACACTGCACTCTCACCAGGTCCAGACTACACTCTCACCAGGTCCACACTACACTCTCACCAGGCCCAACTACACTCTCACCAGGTACAAACTACACTATCACCAGGTCCAGACTACACACTCACCAGGTCTACACTACACCCTCACCAGATCCAGACTACACTCTCGCCAGGTCCAGACTACACTCTCACCAGGTCCAGACTACA
>NW_027196410.1:0-92706 GCF_038502225.1 Cherax quadricarinatus
GTAGAGTAGCCATGACTCTGGCAAGACTCTTGTAGTGTAACTGTAGAGTAGCCATGACTCTGGCAAGACTCTTGTAGTGTAACTGTAGAGTAGCCATGACTCTGGCAAGACTCTTGTAGTGTAACTGTAGAGTAGCCATGACTCTTACAAGACTCTTGTAGTGTAACTGTAGAGTTGAGCCATGACTCTGGCAAGACTCTTGTAGCTGTAACTCTAGAGTGAGCTATGACTCTGACAAGACTCTTGTAGTGAAACTGTAGAGTAGCCTTGATTCTGGCAAGACTCTTGTAGTGTAAATGTAGAGAAGCCATGACTCTAACAAGACTCTTGTAGTGTAACTGTAGAATAGTTATGTCTCTGGAAAGACTCATGTAGTGTAACTGTAGAGTAGCCATGACTCTAACAAGACTCTTGTAGTGTAACTGTAGAGTAGCCATGACTCTGACAAGACTCTTGTAGTGTAACTGTAGAGTAGCCATGACTCTGACAAGACTCTTGTAGTGTAACTGTAGAGTAGCCATGACTCTGGCAAGACTCTTGTAGTGTAACTTAAGAGCAGCCATGACTCTGAGAAGACTCTTGTAGCGTAACTGAAGAGTAGCCAGGACTCTGGCAAGACTCTTGTAGTGTAACTGTAGAGTAGCCATGACTCTGACAAGACTCTTGTAGTGTAATTGTAGAGTAGCCATGACTCTGGCAAGACTCTTGTAGTGTAACTGTAGAGCAGCCATGACTCTGAGAAGACTCTTGTAATGTAACTGTAGAGTAGCCAGGACTCTGGCAAGACTCTTGTAGTGTAACTGTAGAGTAGCCAGGACTCTGACAAGACTTTTGTAGTGTAACTGTAGAGTAGCCATGACTCTGAAAAGACTCTTGTAGTGTAACTGTAGAGTAGCCATGACTCTGACAAGACTCTTGTAGTGTAACTGTAGAGTAGCTATGACTCTGACAAGACTCTTGTATTGTAACTGTAGAGTAGCAATGACTCTGGCAAGACTCTTGAAGTATAACTGTAGAGAAGCCATGACTCTGTGACAAGACTCTTTTAGTGTAACTGTAGAGAAGCCATATCTCTGACAAGACTCTTCTATTGTAACTGTAGAGTAGCAATGACTCTGGCAAGACTCTTGTAGTGTAACTGTAGAGTAGCCATGACTCCGGCAAGACTCTTGTAGTGTAACTGTAGAGTAGCCGTGACTCTGACAAGACTCTTTTAGTGTAACTGTAGAGAAGTCATATCTCTGACAAGACTCTTGTATTGTAACTGTAGAGTAGCAATGACTCTGGCAAGACTCTTGAAGTATAACTGTAGAGTAGCCATGACTCTGACAAGACTCTTGTAGTGTAACTGTAGAGTAGCCATGACTCTGACAAGACTCTTGTAGTGTAACTGTAGAGTAGCCATGACTCTGGCAAGACTCTTGTAGTGTAACTGTAGAGTAGCCATGACTCTGACAAGACTCTTGTAGTGTAACTGTAGAGTAGCCATGACTCTGACAAGACTCTTGTAGTGTAACTGTAGAGTAGCCATGACTCTGACAAGACTCTTGTAGTGTAACTGTAGAGTAGCCATGACTCTGACAAGACTCTTGTAGTGTAACTGTAGAGTAGCCATGACTCTGACAAGACTCTTGTAGTGTAACTGTAGAGTAGCCATGACTCTGGCAAGACTCTTGTAGTGTAACTGTAGAGTAGCCATGACTCTGACAAGACTCTTGTAGTGTAACTGTAGAGTAGCCATGACTCTGACAAGACTCTTGTAGTGTAACTGTAGAGTAGCCATGACTCTGACAAGACTCTTGTAGTGTAACTGTAGAGTAGCCATGACTCTGACAAGACTCTTGTAGTGTAACTGTAGAGTAGGCATGACTCTAACAAGACTCTTGTAGTGTAACTGTAGAGTAGCCATGACTCTGACAATACTCTTGCAGTGTAACTGTAGAGTAGCCATGACTCTGACAAGACTCTTGTAGTGTAACTGTAGAGTAGCCATGACTCTGGCAAGACTCTTGTAGTGTAACTGTAGAGTAGCGATGACTCTGAAAAGAGTCTTGAAGTGTAACTGTAGAGTAGCCATGACTCTGGCAAGACTCGTGAACTGTAACTGTAGAGTAACTATTACTCTGACAATACTCTTTATGTGTAACTGTAGAGTAGCCATGACCCTGACAATACTCTTGTAGTGTAACTGTAGAGTAGCAATGACTCTGACAAGACTCTTGTAGTGTAACTGTAGAGAAGCCATGTCTCTGGCAAGACTCTTGTAGAGCATCTGTAGAGTATAGATGTCTCTGACAAGACTATTGGAGAGTAACTGTAGAGTAACCATGACTCTCACAAGACTCTTGTAGTGTAACTCTAGAGTAGATATGACTCTGGCAAGACTCTTGCAGCGTAACTGTAGAGTAGTTATGACTCTGACAAGACTCTTGTAGTGTAATAGTAGAGTAGCCATGACTCTGACAAGACTCTTGTAGTGTAATAGTAGAGTAGCCATGAATCTGGCATGTTTCTTGTAGTGTACCTGTAGAGTAGCCGTGACTCTGACAAGGCAGTTGTAGTGTAACTGTAGAGTAGTCATGACTCTTGCAAGACTCTTGTAATATGACTGTAGAGTAGAGATGACTCTGACATGACTCTTGTATTGTGACTGAAGAGCAGCTATGACTCTGGCAATACTCATGGAGTGTAACTATAGAATAGCCATGACTCTGGCAAGACTCTTGTAGTGTAACTGTAGAGTAGCCATGTTTCTGACAAAACACTTGTAGTGTATCTGTAGAGTTGAGATGACTATGGAAAGACTCTTATACTGTAACTGTAGAGTAACCATTACTCTGACAAGACTCTTGTAGTGTAACTGTAGAGTAACCATTTTTCTGACAAGACTCTTGTAGTGTAACTGTAGAGTAACCATTACTCTGACAAGACTCTTGTAGTGTAACAGTAGAGAAACCATTACTCTGACAAGACTCTTGTAGTGTAACTGTAGAGTAACCATTACTCTGACAAGACTCTTGTAGTGTAACTGTAGAGTAGCCATGACTCTGGCAAGACTCTTGTAGTGTAACTGTAGAATAGTTTTGACTCTGGCAAGACTCATGTAGAGTATCTGTAGAGTAGAGACGACTCTGACAAGACTCGTGTGGCGTTACTGAAGAGTAGCCATGACTCTGACCAGACTGTTGTGGTGTAACTGTAGAGTAGCCATGACTATGGCAAGGCTCCTTTAGTGTAATTGTAGAGTAGCTATGATCCTGACAAGACTCTTGTAGTGTAACTGTAGAGTAGCTATGGCTCTGACAAGACTCTTGTAGTGTAACTGAAGAGTAGTCATTCCTCTTGCAATACTCTTGTAATACTCTGACTCTTGTAGTGTAAGTAGAGTAGATGACTCTGACAAGACTCTTGTAGTGTAACTGTAGAGTCCATGACTCTGACAAGTAGTAGCCATGACTCTGACAAGACTCTTGTTGAGCAACTGTAGAGTAGCCATGACTCTGACAAGACTCTTGTTGAGCAACTGTAGAGTAGCCATGACTCTGACAAGACTGTTGTAGTGTAACTGTAGAGAAGCAGTGACTCTGACAAGGCTCTTTTAGAGTAACTGTAGAGTAGCCATGACTCTGACAAGAATCTTGTAGTGTAACTGTAGAGTAGCCATGATACTGACAAGACTCTTGTAGAGTAACTGTAGAGTAGTAATGACTCTGACAAGACTCTTGTAGTGTATCTGTAGAGTAGCCGTGACCCTGAAAAGGCTCTTTTAGAGTAACTGTAGAGTAGCCATGACTCTGACAAGACTCTTGTAGTGTAACTGTAGAGTAGCCGTGACACTGACAAGGCTCTTGCAGTGTAACTGAAGAGTAGCCATGAATCTAAGAAAACTCTTGTAGTGTAACTGTAGAGTAGCCATGACTGTGACAAGACTCTCGTAGTGTAACTGAAGAGTAGCCATGACTCTGACAAGACCATTGAAGTGTAACTGTAGAGTAGACATGACACTAGCAAGACTCTTGTAGTGTGACTGTAGAGTAGCCATGACTCTGAAAAGACTCTTGTTGTGTAACTGTAGAGTAGCAATGGCTCTGGCAAGACTCTTGTAGAGTATCTGTAGAGTAGAGAAGACTCTGGCAATACTATTTTAGTGTAACTGTAGAGTAGCAATGGCTCTGACAAGACTCTTGTAGTGAAACTGTAGAGTAACCGTGACTATGACAAGACTCTTGTAATGTAACTGTAGAGTAACCATGACTCTGACAAGACTCTTGTAGTGTAACTGTAGAGTAACCATGACTCTGACAAGACTCTTGTAGTCTAACTGTAGAGTAACCATGACTCTGACAAGACTCTTGTAGTGTAACTGTAGAGTAGCCATGACTCTGACAAGACTCTTGTAGTGTAACTGAAGAGTAGATATGACATTGTCAAGACTCTTGTAGTGTAACTGTTGAGTAGCGATGGCTCTGGCAAGACTCTTGTAGTGTAACTATAGAGTAGATATGACTCTGGCAAGATTCTTTTAGTGTAACTGTAGAGTAGCCATGACTCTGACAACACTCTTGTGGTGTAACTGTAGATTAGCCATTACTCTAACAAGACTCTAGTGGTGTAACTCGAGAGTAGACATTACTCTAACAAGACTCTTGTAGTGTAACTGTAGAGCAGTTATGACTCTGACAAGACTCTTGCAGTGTAACTGTAGAGTAGCCATGACTAACAAGACTCTTGTAGTGCAACTCTAGAGTAGCAATGACTCTGACAAAGATTCTAGTAGAGTAACTGAAGAGCAGCCATGAATCTGGGAAGACTCTTGTAGTGTAACTGTAGAGTAGCCATGACTCTTGAAATACTCTAGTTCTGTAACTGTAGTGTAACCATGACTCTGACAAGACTCTTGTAGCGTAACTGTAGAGTAACCATTACTCTGACAAGACTCTTGAAGTGTAACTATAGAGTAGCCCTGACTCTGACAAGACTCCTGAAGAGTAACTGTAGAGTAGCCATGACTCTGACAAGACTCTTGTAGTGTAACTGTAGAATAGCCATGACTCTTGAAATACTCTAGTTCTGTAACTGTAGTGTAACCATGACGCTGACAAGACTCTTGTAGCGTAACTGTAGAGTAACCATTACTCTGACAAGACTCTTGAAGTGTAACTATAGAGTAGTTATGACTCTGACAAGACTCTTGTAGTGTAACTGTAGATTTGAGATTACTCTGGAAAGACTCTTGTATTGTAACTGTAGAGTAACCATTACTCTGACAAGACTCTTGTAGTGTAACTGTCGAGTAACCATTACTCTGACAAGACTCTTGTAGTGTAACTATAGAGTAGCCATGACTCTGAGAAGACTCTTGCCGTGTAACTGTAGAGAAACCATGACTCTGACAAGACTCTTGTATTGTAACTGTAGACTAGCAATGACTGTGACAAGACTCTTGTAGAGTAACTGTAGAGTAGCCATGACTCTGAGAAAACTCTTGCAGTGTAACTGTAGAGAAACCATGACTCTGACAAGACTCTTGTAGTGTAATAGTATAGTAGCTATGGCTCTGACAAGACTCTTCTGGTGTAACTGTAAAGTAGTCATGACTCTTGCAAGTCTCTTGTAATTTGACTGTAGAGTAGAGATGACTCTGACATGACTCTTGTAGTGTAACTGTAGAGTTGCCATGAATCTGGCAGGACTCTTTTAGTGTAACTCAAGAGTAGCAATGACTCTGGCAAGACTCGTGAAGTGTAACTGTAGAGTAACCATTACTCTGACAAGACTCTTGAAGTGTAACTATAGAGTAGTTATGACTCTGACAAGACTCTTGTAGTGTAACTGTAGAGAAACCATTACTCTGACAAGACTCTTGTAGTGTAACTGCAGAGTAACCATTACTCCGACAAGACTCTTGTAGTGTAACTGTAGAGTAGCCATGACTCTGACAAGACTCTTGTAGTGTAACTGTAGAGTAGCCATGACTCTGACAAGACTTTTGTAGTGTAACTGTAGAGTAGCCATGACTCTGAGAAGACTCTTGCAGTGCAACTGTAGAGTAGCCATGACTCTGACAAGACTCTTGTAGTGTAACTGTAGAGTAGCCATGACTCTGGCAAGACTCTTGTAGTGTAACTGTAGAGTAGCCATGACTCTGGCAAGACTCTTGTAGTGTAACTGTAGAGTAGCCATGACTCTGGCAAGACTCTTGTAGTGTAACTGAAGAGTAGCCATGACTCTGGCAAGACTCTTGTAGTGTAACTATAGAGTAGATTTGACTCTGGCAAGATTCTTTTAGTGTAACTGTAGAGTAGCCATGACTCTGACAAGACTCTTGTGGTGTAACTGTAGAGTAGCCATTACTCTAACAAGACTCTTGCAGTGTAACTGCAGAGAACCCATGACTAAAAAGACTCTTGTAGTGCAACTCTAGTGTAGCAATGACTCTGACAAAGACTCTTGTTGTGTAACTGTAGAATAGCCATGACTCTGACAAGTTCTCTGTGACTCTGGCAAGACTCTTTAGTGTAACTGTAGAGTAGCCATGACTCTGACAAGACTCTTGTAGTGTAACTGTAGAATAGCCATGACTCTTGAAATATTCTTGTTCTGTAACTGTAGTGTAACCATGACTCTGGCAAGACTCTTGTAGTGTAACTGTAGAGTAGCTATGACTCTGGCAAGACTCTTGTAGCGTAACTCTAGAGTATCAATGACACTGACAACACTCTTGTAGTGTAGCTGTAGAGAAGCCATGACTCTAACAAGACTCTTGTAGTGTAACTCTAGAGTAGCCATGACTCTGACAAGACTCTTGTAGCGTAACTCTAGAGGAGCCATGACTCTGAAAAGACTCTTGTAGTGTAACTGTAGAGTAGCCATGTCTCTAAGAAGACTCTTTTAGAGTAACTGTAGAGTGAGATGACTCTGGAAATACTCTTGTAGTGTAACTATAGAGTAGCCATGACTCTGACAAGACTCTTGTAGTGTAACTGTAGAGTAGCCATGACTCTGACAAGACTCTTGTAGTGTAACTGTAGACTAGCAATGACTCTGACAAGTCTCTTGTAGTGTAATAGTAGAGTACTTATGACTCTTGCAAGACACTTTGGGTGTAACATTAGAGTAGCCATGACTCTGACAAGACTCTCGTAGTGTAACTGAAGAGTAGCGATGACTCTGACAAGACTCTTGTGGCGTAACTGAAGAGTAGCCATGACTCTGACAAAACTCTTGTATTGTAACTGTAGAGTAG
Organism: Cherax quadricarinatus; assembly: GCF_038502225.1. Classification (NCBI taxonomy): domain Eukaryota; kingdom Metazoa; phylum Arthropoda; class Malacostraca; order Decapoda; family Parastacidae; genus Cherax; species Cherax quadricarinatus. The sequence continues at coordinate 7,247 of NW_027196410.1, forward strand.
CCATGACTATGGCAAGGCTCCTTTAGTGTAATTGTAGAGTAGCTATGGCTCTGACAAGACTCTTGTAGTGTAACTGTAGAGTAGCCATGACTCTAACAAGACTCTTGTAGTGTAACTGTAGAGTAGCCATGACTCTGACAAGACTCTTGTAGTGTAACTGTAGAGTAGCCATGACTCTAACAAGACTCTTGTAGTGTAACTGTAGAGTAGCCATGACTCTGACAAGACTCTTGTAGTGTAACTGTAGAGTAGCCATGACTCTGGCAAGACTCTTGTAGTGTAACTGTAGAGTAGCCATGACTCTGACAAGACTCTTGTAGTGTAACTGTATAGTAGCCATGAATCTGGCAAGACTCTTGTAGTGTAACTGTAGAGTAGCCATGACTCTGGCTAGACTCTTGTAGTGTAACTGTAGAGTAGCCATGACTCTGGCAAGACTCTTGTAGTGTAACTGTAGAGTAGCCATGACTCTGACAAGACTCTTGTAGTGTAACTGTAGAGTAGCCATGACTCTGGCAAGACTCTTGTAGTGTAACTGTAGAGAATCCATGACTCTAAGAAGACTCTTGTAGTGTAACTGTAGAGTAGGCATGACTGGCAAGAAGTGTAACTCTGTAGCCATGAGATCTTTAAGTGTAACTCTAGAGTAGCCATGACTCTTGTAGTGTAACTGTAGAGAAGCAATGACTCTGGCAAGACTCTTGTAGTGTAACTGTAGAGTAGCCGTGACTCTGGCAAGACTCTTGTAGTGTAACTGTAGAGTAACCATGACTCTGACAAGACTCTTGTAGTGTAACTGTAGAATCGCCATGACTCTGACAAGAATCTTGTAGTGTAACTGTAGAGTAGTCATGACTCTGAGAAGACTCTTGTAGTGTAACTGTAGAGTAGCCGTGACTCTGACAAGACTCTTGTAGGGTAACTGAAGAGTAGCCATGACTCTGGCAAGACTCTTGTAGTGTAACTGTAGAGTAGCAATGACTCTAACAACACTCTTGTAGTGTAAATCTGGAGTAGCCATGACTATGACAAGACTCTTGTAGTGTAACTATAGAGTAGCCATGACTCTGAGAAGACTCTTGTAGTGTAACTGCAGAGTAGTCATGACTCTGAGAAGACTCTTGTAGTGTAACTGTAGAGTAGCCGTGACTCTGACAAGACTCTTGTAGGGTAACTGAAGAGTAGCCATGACTCTGGCAAGACTCTTGTAGTGTAACTGTAGAGTAGCAATGACTCTGACAAGACTCTTGTAGTGTAACTGTAGAGTAGCCGTGACTCTGGCAAGACTCGTGAAGTGTAACTGTAGAGTAGCCATGACTCTGACAAGACTCTTGTAGGGTAACTGAAGAGTAGCCATGACTCTGACAAGACTCTTGTAGTGTAACTGTAGAGTAGCCATGACTCTGACAAGACTCTTGTAGTGTAACTATGCAGTAGCCATGACTCTGACAAGACTCTTGTAGTGTAACTGTAGTGTAGCCATGACTCTGAAAAGGCTCTTGTAGTGTAACTGTAGAGTAGCCTTAACTTTGGCAATACTCTTGCAGCGTAACTGTAGAGCAGCCATGACGCTGAAAAGACCCTTGAAATTTAACTGTAGAGTAGACTTGACACTGGCAATACTCTTGTAGTGTGACTGTAGAGTAGCGATGACTCTGAAAAGAGTCTTGAAGTGTAACTGTAGAGTAGCCATGACTCTGGCAAGACTCGTGAAGTGTAACTGTAGAGTAGCCATGACCCTGACAAGACTCTTCTAATGTAACTGTAGTGTAGCCATGACTCTGACAAGACTCTTGTAGTGTAACTGTACAGTAGCCATGACTCTGACAAGACTCTTGTAGTGTAACTGTAGAGAAGCCATGTCTCTGGCAAGACTCTTGTAGAGCATCTGTAGAGTATAGATGACTCTGACAAGACTCTTGGAGAGTAACTGTAGAGTAACCATGACTCTGACAAGACTCTTGTAGTGTAACTCTAGAGTAGATATGACTCTGGCAAGACTCTTGTAGCGTAACTGTAGAGTAGTTATGGCTATGGCAAGGCTGTTGTAGTGTAATAGTAGAGTAGCCATGACTCTGACAAGACTCTTGTAGTGTAATAGTAGAGTAGCCATGAATCTGGCATGTTTCTTGTAGTGTACCTGTAGAGTAGCCGTGACTCTGACAAGGCAGTTGTAGTGTAACTGTAGAGTAGTCATGACTCTTGCAAGACTCTTGTAATATGACTGTAGAGTAGAGATGACTCTGACATGACTCTTGTATTGTGACTGAAGAGCAGCTATGACTCTGGCAATACTCATGGAGTGTAACTATAGAATAGCCATGACTCTGGCAAGACTCTTGTAGTGTAACTGTAGAGTAGCCATGTTTCTGACAAAACACTTGTAGTGTATCTGTAGAGTTGAGATGACTCTGGAAAGACTCTTGTACTGTAACTGTAGAGTAACCATTACTCTGACAAGACTCTTGTAGTGTAAATGTGGAGTAACCATTTTTCTGACAAGACTCTTGTAGTGTAACTGTAGAGTAACCATTACTCTGACAAGACTCTTGTAGTGTAACAGTAGAGAAACCATTACTCTGACAAGACTCTTGTAGTGTAACTGTAGAGTAACCATTACTCTGACAAGACTCTTGTAGTGTAACTGTAGAGTAGCCATGACTCTGGCAAGACTCTTGTAGTGTAACTGTAGAATAGTTTTGACTCTGGCAAGACTCATGTAGAGTATCTGTAGAGTAGAGACGACTCTGACAAGACTCGTGTGGCGTTACTGAAGAGTAGCCATGACTCTGACCAGACTGTTGTGGTGTAACTGTAGAGTAGCCATGACTATGGCAAGGCTCCTTTAGTGTAATTGTAGAGTAGCTATGATCCTGACAAGACTCTTGTAGTGTAACTGTAGAGTAGCTATGGCTCTGACAAGACTCTTGTAGTGTAACTGAAGAGTAGTCATTCCTCTTGCAAGACTCTTGTAATATGTCTGTAGAGTAGAGATGACTCTGACATGACTCTTGTAGTGTAACTCCAGAGTAGCAATGACTCTGGTAAAACTCGTGAAGTGTAACTGTAGAGTAGCCATGACTCTGACAAGACTCTTGTTGAGCAACTGTAGAGTAGCCATGACTCTGACAAGACTGTTGTAGTGTAACTGTAGAGAAGCAGTGACTCTGACAAGGCTCTTTTAGAGTAACTGTAGAGTAGCCATCACTCTGACAAGAATCTTGTAGTGTAACTGTAGAGTAGCCATGATACTGACAAGACTCTTGTAGAGTAACTGTAGAGTAGTAATGACTCTGACAAGACTCTTGTAGTGTATCTGTAGAGTAGCCATGACCCTGAAAAGGCTCTTTTAGAGTAACTGTAGAGTAGTCATGATTCTGACAAGACTCTTGTAGTGTAACTGTAGAGTAGCCGTGACACTGACAAGGCTCTTGCAGTGTAACTGAAGAGTAGCCATGAATCTAAGAAAACTCTTGTAGTGTAACTGTAGAGTAGCCATGACTGTGACAAGACTCTCGTAGTGTAACTGAAGAGTAGCCATGACTCTGACAAGACCATTGAAGTGTAACTGTAGAGTAGACATGACACTAGCAAGACTCTTGTAGTGTGACTGTAGAGTAGCCATGACTCTGAAAAGACTCTTGTTGTGTAACTGTAGAGTAGCAATGGCTCTGGCAAGACTCTTGTAGAGTATCTGTAGAGTAGAGAAGACTCTGGCAATACTATTTTAGTGTAACTGTAGAGTAGCAATGGCTCTGACAAGACTCTTGTAGTGAAACTGTAGAGTAACCGTGACTATGACAAGACTCTTGTAATGTAACTGTAGAGTAACCATGACTCTGACAAGACTCTTGTAGTGTAACTGTAGAGTAACCATGACTCTGACAAGACTCTTGTAGTCTAACTGTAGAGTAACCATGACTCTGACAAGACTCTTGTAGTGTAACTGTAGAGTAGCCATGACTCTGACAAGACTCTTGTAGTGTAACTGAAGAGTAGATATGACATTGTCAAGACTCTTGTAGTGTAACTGTTGAGTAGCGATGGCTCTGGCAAGACTCTTGTAGTGTAACTATAGAGTAGATATGACTCTGGCAAGATTCTTTTAGTGTAACTGTAGAGTAGCCATGACTCTGACAACACTCTTGTGGTGTAACTGTAGATTAGCCATTACTCTAACAAGACTCTAGTGGTGTAACTCGAGAGTAGACATTACTCTAACAAGACTCTTGTAGTGTAACTGTAGAGCAGTTATGACTCTGACAAGACTCTTGCAGTGTAACTGTAGAGTAGCCATGACTAACAAGACTCTTGTAGTGCAACTCTAGAGTAGCAATGACTCTGACAAAGATTCTAGTAGAGTAACTGAAGAGCAGCCATGAATCTGGGAAGACTCTTGTAGTGTAACTGTAGAGTAGCCATGACTCTTGAAATACTCTAGTTCTGTAACTGTAGTGTAACCATGACTCTGACAAGACTCTTGTAGCGTAACTGTAGAGTAACCATTACTCTGACAAGACTCTTGAAGTGTAACTATAGAGTAGCCCTGACTCTGACAAGACTCCTGAAGAGTAACTGTAGAGTAGCCATGACTCTGACAAGACTCTTGTAGTGTAACTGTAGAATAGCCATGACTCTTGAAATACTCTAGTTCTGTAACTGTAGTGTAACCATGACGCTGACAAGACTCTTGTAGCGTAACTGTAGAGTAACCATTACTCTGACAAGACTCTTGAAGTGTAACTATAGAGTAGTTATGACTCTGACAAGACTCTTGTAGTGTAACTGTAGAGTTGAGATTACTCTGGAAAGACTCTTGTATTGTAACTGTAGAGTAACCATTACTCTGACAAGACTCTTGTAGTGTAACTGTCGAGTAACCATTACTCTGACAAGACTCTTGTAGTGTAACTATAGAGTAGCCATGACTCTGAGAAGACTCTTGCAGTGTAACTGTAGAGAAGCCATGACTCTGACAAGACTCTTGTATTGTAACTGTAGACTAGCAATGACTGTGACAAGACTCTTGTAGAGTAACTGTAGAGTAGCCATGACTCTGAGAAAACTCTTGCAGTGTAACTGTAGAGAAACCATGACTCTGACAAGACTCTTGTAGTGTAATAGTATAGTAGCTACGGCTCTGACAAGACTCTTCTGGTGTAACTGTAAAGTAGTCATGACTCTTGAAAGACTCTTGTAATTTGACTGTAGAGTAGAGATGACTCTGACATGACTCTTGTAGTGTAGCTGTAGAGTTGCCATGTATCTGGCAGGACTCTTTTAGTGTAACTCAAGAGTAGCAAAGACTCTGGCAAGACTCGTGAAGTGTAACTGTAGAGTAACCATTACTCTGACAAGACTCTTGAAGTGTAACTATAGAGTAGTTATGACTCTGACAAGACTCTTGTAGTGTAACTGTAGAGTTGAGATTACTCTGGAAAGACTCTTGTATTGTAACTGTAGAGTAACCATTACTCTGACAAGACTCTTGTAGTGTAACTGTAGAGTAACCATTACTCTGACAAGACTCTTGTAGTGTAACTATAGAGTAGCCATGACTCTGACAAGACTCTTGTAGTGTAACTGTAGAGAAACCATTACTCTGACAAGACTCTTGTAGTGTAACTGCAGAGTAACCATTACTCCGACAAGACTCTTGTAGTGTAACTGTAGAGAAGCCATGACTCTTTCAAGACTCTTGCAGTGTAACTGTAGAGTAGTTATGACTCTGGCAAGACTCTTGTAGTGTAACTGAAGAGTAGCCATGACTCTGACAAGTCTCTTGTAGTGCAACTGTAGAGTAGCGATGACTCTGAATAAACTCTTGTAGTGTAACTGTAGAGTAGATGTGACTCTGGCAAGAGTCTTGTAGTGTAACTGTAGAGTAACCATGATTCTGACAAGACTCTTGTAGTGTAACTGTAGAGTAGCCATGACTCTGGCAAGACTCTTGTAGTGTAACTGTAGAGAAGCCATGACTCTGGCAAGACTCTTGTAGTGTAACTGTAGAGTAGTTATGACTCTGGCAAGACTCTTGTAGTGTAACTGAAGAGTAGCCATGACTCTGACAAGTCTCTTGTAGTGCAACTGTAGAGTAGCGATGGCTCTGACTAAACTCTTGTAGTGTAACTGTAGAGTAGATATGACTCTGGCAAGACTCTCGTAGCGTGACTGTAGAGTAGTTACGACTATGGCAAGGCCCTTGTAGTGTAACTGTAGAGTAGTTGTGACTCTGGCAAGAATCTTTTATTGTAAATGTAGAGTACCCATGACTCTGAAAAGACTCTTGTAGTGTAACTGTAGAGTAGCCATAACTATGACAAGACTCTTGTATTGTGACTGTAGAGCAGCTTTGACTCTGGCAATACTGATGGAGTGTAACTATAGAATAGCCATGAATCTGGCAAGACTCTTGTAGTGTAACTGTAGAGTAGCCATGTTTCTGGGAAGACTCTTGTAGTGTATCTGTAGAGTTGAGATGACTCTGGAAAGACTCTTGTACTCTAACTCTAGAGTGACTATTACTCTGACAAGACTCTTGTAGTGTAACTGTAGAGTAGCCATGACTCTGACAAGACTCTTGTAGTGTAACTGTAGACTAGCAATGACTCTGACAAGTCTCTTGTAGTGTAATAGTAGAGTACTTATGACTCTTGCAAGACACTTTGGGTGTAACATTAGAGTAGCCATGACTCTGACAAGACTCTCGTAGTGTAACTGAAGAGTAGCGATGACTCTGACAAGACTCTTGTGGCGTAACTGAAGAGTAGCCATGACTCTGACAAAACTCTTGTATTGTAACTGTAGAGTAGCCATGACTATGGCAAGGCTCCTTTAGTGTAATTGTAGAGTAGCTATGGCTCTGACAAGACTCTTGTGGTGTAACTGAAGAGTAGTCATGACTCTTGCAAAACTCTTGTAATATGACTGTAGAGTAGAGATGACTCTGACATGACTCTTGTAGTGAAACTGTAGAGTAGCCATGACTCTGGCAATACTCGTGAAGTGTAACTGTAGAGAAGCCATGACTCTGACAAGACTCTTGTAGTGTAACTGTAGAGTAGCCGTGACTCTGAAAAGGCTCTTTTAGAGTAACTGTAGAGTAGCCATGACTCTGACAAGGCTCTTGCAGTGTAACTGAAGAGTAGCCATGACTCTAAGAAAACTCTTGTGGAGTAACTGTAGAGTAGACATGACACTAGCAAGACTCTTGTAGTGTAACTGTAGAGTAGCCATGTCTCTCGCAAGACTCTTGTAGTGTAACTGTAGAGTAACCATGACTCTGACAAGACTCTTGTAGTGTAACTGTAGAGTAGCAATGACTCTGGCAAGACTCTTGTAGTGTAACTGTAGAGTAGCCATGAATCTGACAGACTCTTGTAGTGTAACTGTAGAGTAGCAATGACTCTGGCAAGACTCTTGTAGTGTAACTGTAGAGTAGCGATGACTCTGGCAAGACTCTTCTAGAGAATCTGTAGAGTAGAGAAGACTCTGGCAATACTCTTGTAGTGTAACTGTAGAGTAACCATGACTCTGACAAGACTCTTGTAGTGTAACTGTAGAGTCGCCATGACTCTGACAAGAATCTTGTAGTGTAACTGTAGAGTAGCCATGAATCTGACAAGACTCTTGTAGTGTAACTGCAGAGTAGCAATGACTCTGGCAAGACTTGTAGTGTAACTGTAGAGTAGGGATGACTCTGGCAAGACTCTTGTAGTATAACTATAGAGTAGATATGACTCTGGCAAGATTCTTTTAGTGTAACTGTAGAGTAGCCATGACTCTGACAAGACTCTTGTAGTGTAACTGCAGAGAACCCGTAACTAACAAGACTCTCGTAGTGCAACTCTAGTGTAGCAATGACTCTGATAAAGATTCTAGTAGAGTAACTGAAGAGCAGCCATGAATCTGCGAAGACTCTTGTAGTGAAACTGTAGAGTAGCCATGACTCTGACAAGACTCTTGTAGTGTAACTGTAGAGTAGCCATGACTCTGGCAAGAGTCTTGTAGTGTAACTGTAGAGTAGCCATGACTCTGGCAAGACTCTTGTAGTGTAACTGTAGAGTAGCCATGACTCTGGCAAGACTCTTGTAGTGTAACTGTAGAGTAGCCATGACTCTGGCAAGACTCTTGTAGTGTAACTGTAGAGTAGCCATGACTCTGACAAGACTCCTGAAGAGTAACTGTCGAGAAGCCATGACTCTGGCAAGACTATTGTAGCGTAACTCTAGAGTAGCAATGACACTGACAAGACTCTTGTAGTGTAACTGTAGAGTAACGATGACTCTGACTAGACTCTTGTAGTGTAACTCTAGAGTAGATATGATTCTGGCAAGTCTCTTGCAGCGTAGCTGTAGAGTAGTTATGACTATGGCAAGGCTGTTGTAGTGTAACTGTAGAGTAGCCATGACTCTGACAAGACTCTTGTAGTGTAATAGTAGAGTAGCCATGAATCTGGCAAGATTCTTGTAGTGTACCTGTAGAGTAGCCTTGACTCTGACATGGCTGTTGTAGTTTAACTGTAGAGTAGTCATGACTCTTGCAAGACTCTTGTAATATGACTGTAGAGTAGAGATGACTCTGGACTCTGACATGACTCTTGTATTGTGACTGAAGAACAGCTATGACTCTGGCAATACTCATGGAGTGTAACTATAGAATAGCCATGACTCTGGCAAGACTCTTGTAGTGTAACTGTAGAGTAGCCATGTTTCTGGCAAGACACTTGTATTGTATCTGTAGAGTTGAGATGACTCTGGAAAGACTATTGTACTGTAACTGTAGAGTAACCATTACTCTGACAAGACTCTTGTAGTGTAACTGTCGAGTAACCATTACTCTGACAAGACTCTTGTAGTGTAACTGTCGAGTAACCATTACTCTGAAAAGACTCTTGTAGTGTAACTATAGAGTAGCCATGACTCTGAGAAGACTCTTGCAGTGTAACTGTAGAGAAGCAATGACTCTGACAAGACTCTTGTATTGTAACTGTAGACTAGCAATGACTCTGACAAGACTCTTGTAGAGTAACTGTAGAGTAGCCATGACTCTGAGAAGACTCTTGCAGTGTAACTGTAGAGAAACCATGACTCTGACAAGACTCTTGTAGTGTAATAGTATAGTAGCTATGGCTCTGACAAGACTCTTCTGGTGTAACTGTAAAGTAGTCATGAATCTTGCAAGACTCTTGTAATTTGACTGTAGAGTAGAGATGACTCTGACATGACTCTTGTAGTGTAACTGTAGAGTTGCCATGAATCTGGCAGGACTCTTTTAGTGTAACTCAAGAGTAGCAATGACTCTGGCAAGACTCGTGAAGTGTAACTGTAGAGTAGCCATGACTCTGACAAGACACTTGTAGTGTATCTGTAGAGTAGCTATGACTGTGACAATACTCTTGTAGTGTAACTGTAGAGTAACGATGACTGTGGCAAGGCTATTTTAGTGTAATGTAGAGTAGCCGTGACTCTGACAAGGCTCTTTTAGAGTAACTGTAGAGTAGCAATGACTCTGACAAGTCTCTCGTAGTGTAACTGTAGAATAACCATGATTTTGACAAGACTCTTGTAGTGTAACTGTAGAGTAGCCATGACTCTGACAAGACTCTTGTAGTGTAACTGTAGAATAGCCATGACTCTTGAAATACTCTTGTTCTGTAACTGTAGTGTAACCATGGCTCTGGCAAGATTTGTAGTTTAACTGTAGAGTAGCAATGACTGACAAGACTCTTGTAGTGTAACTGTAGAGTAGTTATGACTATGGCAACGCTCTTGTAGTGTAACTGTAGAATAGCCATGACTCTGACAAGACTCTTGTTGTGTAACTGTAGAGTAGCCATGACTCTGGCAAGACTCTTGTAGTGTAACTGTAGAGTAGCCATGACTCTGACAAGACTCTTGTAGTGTAACTGTAGAATAGCCATGACTCTTGAAATACTCTTGTTCTGTAACTGTAGTGTAACCATGACTCTGGCAAGACTCTTGTAGTGTAACTGTAGAGTAGCCATGACTCTGACAAGACTCTTGTAGTGTAACTGTAGAATAGCCATGACTCTTGAAATACTCTTGTTCTGTAACTGTAGTGTAACCATGACTCTGACAAGACTCTTCTAGTGTAACTATGGCAACGCTCTTGTAGTGTAACTGTAGAATAGCCATGACTCTGACAAGACTCTTGTAGTCTAACTGTAGAGTAACCATGACTCTGACAAGACTCTTGTAGTGTAACTGTAGAGTCGCCATGACTCTGACAAGAATCTTGTAGTGTAACTGTAGAGTAGTCATGACTCTGAGAAGACTCTTGTAGTGTAACTGTAGAGTAGCCGTGACTCTGACAAGACTCTCGTAGGGTAACTGAAGAGTAGCCATGGCTCTGGCAAGACTCTTGTAGTGTAACTGTAGAGTAGCTATGACTCTGGCAAGACTCTTGTAGTGTAACTGTAGAGTAGCCATGACTCTGGCAAGACTCTTGTAGTGTAACTGTAGAGTAGCCATGACTCTGACAAGACTCTTGTAGTGTAACTGTAGAGTAGCCATGACTCTGACAAGACTCTTGTAGTGTAACTGTAGAGTAGCTATGACTCTGACAAGACTCTCTGTAACAAGACTCCTGAAGTGTAACTGTAGAGTAGCAATGACTCTGACAAGACTCTTGTAGTGTAACTGTAGAGTAGCCATGACTCTGGCAAGACTCTTGTAGTGTAACTGTAGAGTAGCCATGACTCTGGCAAGACTCTTGTAGTGTAACTGTAGAGTAGCCATGACTCTGGCAAGACTCTTGTAGTGTAACTGTAGAGTAGCCATGACTCTGACAAGACTCTTGTAGTGTAACTGTAGAGTAGCCATGACTCTGGCAAGACTCTTGTAGTGTAACTGTAGAGTAGCCATGACTCTGGCAAGACTCTTGTAGTGTAACTGTAGAGTAGCCATGACTCTGGCAAGACTCTTGTAGTGTAACTGTAGAGTAGCCATGACTCTGACAAGACTCTTGTAGTGTAACTGTAGAGTAGCCATGACTCTGGCAAGACTCTTGTAGTGTAACTGTAGAGTAGCCATGACTCTGACAAGACTCTTGTAGTGTAACTGTAGAGTAGCCATGACTCTAACAAGACTCTTGTAGTGCAACTCTAGAGTAGCCATGACTCTGACATGACTCTTGTAGAGTAGCTGTAGAGTAGCCATAAATCTTGCAAGACTCTTGTAGTGTAACTGTATAGTAGCCATGACTCTGACAAGACTCTTGTACTGTAACTGTAGAGTCGCAATAACTATGGTAATACTCTTGCAGAGTAAATATAGAGTAGCCATGACTCTGCCAAGACTCTCGTATGTAACTGTAGAGCAGCCATGACACTGGCAAGACTCTTGTAGTGTAAATGTAGAGTAGCCATGACTCTGACAAGAATCTTGCAGTGTAATTGTAGAGATGCTATGACTCTGCAAGACTCTTGTAGTGTAACTTTAGAGTAGCCATGTCTTTGGTAAGACTCTTGAAGTGTAACTGTAGAGTAGCCATGACTATGACAAGACTCTCGTAGTCTAACTGTATTGTAGCCATAACTATGACAAGACTCTTGTATTGTAACTGTAGAGTAGCTATAACTTTGGTAAGGCTCTTGTAGTGTAACTGTAGAGTAGCTATGACTCTGACAAGACTCTTATAGTGTAACTGTAGGGTTGCCATAACTCTTGCAGGACTCTTGAAGCGTAACTGTAGAGTAGGCATGACTCTCCATAGACTTGCAGTGTAACTCAAGAGTAGCCATGACTCTGGCAAGACTCTTGTAGTGTAACTGTAGAGTAGCCATGTATATGGCAAGACTCTTGTAGTGTAACTGTAGTGTAGCCATGACTCTGACGAGACTCTTGTAGTGTAACTGTAGAGTAGATATGACTCTGGAAAGACTCTTTTAGTGAAACTGTAGAGTAGCCTTGACTCTGGCAAGACTCTTCTAGTGTAACTGTAGAATAGTCATGGCTCTAGCAAAACTTGTAGTTTAACTGTAGAGTAGCCATGACTCAGACAAGACTCTTGTAGTGTAACTCTAGAGTAGCCATGAATCTAACAAGACTACTGCAGTGTAACTGTAGAGTAGCCATGACTATAACAAGACTCTTGTAGTGCAAATCTAGAGTAGCAATGACTCTGACAAGACTCTTGTAGAGTAACTGTAGAGTAGCCATGAATCTGACAAGACTCTTGAATTGTAACTTTAGAATAGCCACGACTCTGACAAGACTCTTGTAGAGTAACTGTATAGTAGCAATGAATCTGGCAAGACTGTTGTAGTGTAACTGTACAGTAGCCATGACTCAGACAAGACTCTTGTAGTGTAACTGTAGTGTAGCTATGACTCTGGCAAGACTCTTGTTTTGTAACTGCAGAGTAGCCATGACTCTGGCAAGACTCTTGTAGTGTAACTGCAGAGTAGACATGACTCTGGCAAGACTCTTGTAGCGTAACTCTAGAGTAGCAATGACACTGACAAAACTCTTGTAGTGTAACTGTTGAGTAGTTATTACTCTATCAAGACACTTGTAGTGTAACTGTAGAGTAGCGATGATTCTGACAAGACTCTTGTAGTGTAAATGTAGAGTAGCTATGACGCTGACAAGACTCTTGTAGTGTAACTGTAGAGTAGCTATAACTCTGACAAGACTCTTGTAGTGTAACTGTAGAGTAGCCGTGACTCTAACAAGACTCTTGTAGAGTGACTGTAGAGTAGTTATGATTCTGAAAAGACTCTTGTAGTGTAAGTGTAGAGTAGCTATGGCTCTGGCAAGACTCGTGAAGTGTAACTGTAGAGAAGCCATGGCTCTGGCAAGACTCTTGTAGTATATCTGTGGAGTAGCCATGACTCTGAGTAGACTCTTGTAGTGTAACTGTAGAGTAGTCATGACTCTGGCAAGACTCATGTAGTCTAACTGAAGAGTAGCCATGACTCTGGCAAGACTCTTTTAGTGTAACTGTAGAGTAGTTATGACTATGGCAAGGCTCTTGTAGTAAAACTGTAGAGTAGTCATGGCTCTGGCAAGAATTGTAGTTTAACTGTAGAGTAGCCATGACTCTGACAAGACTCTTGTAGTGTAACTGTAGAGTTGATATGACTCTGGAAAGACTCTTTTAGTGTAACTGTAGAGTAGCCATGTCTATGGCAAGACTCTTGTAGTGTATCTGTAGTGTAGCCATGACTCTGACAAGACTCTTGTAGTGTAACTGTAGAGTAGCCATGTCTATGGCAAGACTCTTGTAGTGTATCTGTAGAGTTGATATGACTCTGGAAAGACTCTTTTAGTGTAACTGCAGAGTAGCCTTGACTCTTGCAAGACTCTTCTAGTGTAACTGTAGAGTAGTCATGGCTCTGGCAAGACTTGTAGTGAAACTGTATAGTAGCCATGACTCTGACAAGACTCTTGTAGAGTAACTGTAGAGTAGCAATGAATCTGGCAAGACTCTTGTACTGTAACTGTAGGATAACCATGACTCAGGCAATACTCTTGTAGTGTAACTGTAGTGTAGCCATGACAGGAGGAGCACTGTTGGAGGCCTGCTGGCCCATACTAGGCAGGTCCTTTACAATTCATCCCACTAACAAAACATTTGCCCAACCCAATTTTCAATGACACCCAAGAAATAAGCTCTGATGTGAAAGTCCCACTCAAATCCAACCCCTCCCACTCATGTACTTATCCAACCTAGATTTGAAACTACCCAAAGTCCCAGCCTCAATAACCCAACTAGGTAGACTGTTCCACTCATCAACTACCCTATTTCCAAACCAATACTTTCCTATGTCCTTTCTAAATCTAAACTTATCTAATTTATATCCATTACTGCGGGTTCTCTCTTGGAGAGACATCCTCAAGACCTTATTAATATCCCCTTTATTAATACCTATCTTCCACTTATACACTTCGATCAGGTCTCCCCTCATTCTTCGTCTAACAAGTGAATGTAACTTAAGAGTCTTCAATCTTTCTTCATAAGGAAGATTTCTAATGCTATGTATTAATTTAGTCATCCTACGCTGAATGTTTTCTAACGAATTTATGTCCATTTTGTAATACGGAGACCAGAACTGAGCTGCATAATCTAGGTGAGGCCTTACTAATGATGTATAAAGCTGCAGTATGACCTCTGGACTTCTGTTGCTTACACTTCTTGATATAAATCCCCGTAATCTATTTGCCTTATTACGTACGCTTAGGCATTGCTGTCTTCGTTTAAGGTTGCTGCTCACCATAACCCCCAAGTCCTTTTCGCAATCTGTATGGCTAAGTTCTACATCATTTAACTTATGAGTACTAGGGTTATGGGCACTCCCAAGCTTCAGAACCTTGCATTTATCTACATTGAACTGCATCTGCCACTTTTCTGACCAAGAATAGAGTTTGTTTAATTCCTCCTGAAGTTCCATAACATCTACGTTTGAATCAATTATCCTACCTATCTTTGTGTCATCGGCGAATTTGCTCATATCACTAGTAATTCCCTCATCAAGATCATTGATATATATTATAAACAACAACGGGCCCAAGACTGTTACAGATCCCCACTCGGATTTAACCCCATTTATGGACACTCTCTGCTTCCTGTCAGTGAGCCATGACTCGATCCACGAGAGCACTTTTCCCCCAATGCCATGAGCTGCCACTTTCTTTAACAGTCTATGGTGCGGAACTCTATCAAAAGCCTTTCTAAAATCTAAGTAAATAATATCAAATTCTTTATTGTGGTCAACAGCCTCAAAAGCTTTACTGAAGAAAGTTAATAAATTAGTTAGACAAGACCGGCCTCTTGTGAATCCATGCTGAGTATCATTAATCAAGCTATGCTTATCGAGATGGCTTCTTATAATCTCAGCTATAATTGACTCTAGTAATTTGCCTACAATTGAGGTCAGGCTTATTGGGCGATAATTTGACGGTAACGACTTGTCCCCTGTTTTAAAAATAGGAATTACATTAGCCATCTTCCACATATCAGACACTACACCTGTTTGAAGAGATAAATTAAAAACATTAGTTAATGGTTCACAGAGTTCCATTTTGCATTCCTTAAGAACCCTTGAAAAAACCTCATCAGGACCCGGCGACTTATTTTGCTTCAGTCTGTCTATCTGCTTCACAATCATTTCACTAGTGACTGTGATGTTACATAATTTATCTTCTTCTAGCCCACTGTAAAAATTAATTACTGGAATATTGTTAGTGTCTTATTGTGTAAAAACTGAGAGAAAATATTATTTAAATCAAGCACATTTCATTCTCTTTGTCAGTAAGGTGCCCATAGTTATTTTTAAGATGACCTATCTTATCTCTAACTTTTGTTCTATAGACCTGGAAAAAACTTTTTGGGTTAGTTTTAGAATCCCTAGCAACTTTAAGTTCATAGTCCCTTTTAGCTTTTCTTATCCCCTTTTTAATGTCCCTCTTAATGTCAATATACTGATTCATAAGATGACCCTCACCTCTTTTGATACGCCTATAAATTCCTTTCTTATGCCCTAGTAGATATTTGAGCCTATTATTCATCCATTTTGGGTCATTTCTATTTGATCTAATTTCTTTATATGGGATAAACGCTCTTTGAGCAGCATGTATAGTGTTCAGAAAACTGTCATATTGATAGCTCTCTTCGTTATCCCAGTCAACAGATGATAAGTGTTCTCTAAGCCCATCGTAATCTGCTAAGCGAAAATCTGGGACTGTTACTGAGTTATCGCTACTATCGTACTTGCATTCAATGCTAAATGTAATTGATTTGTGGTCGCTAGCACCCAGTTCCTCTGAAATTTCTAAATTATTAACAAGGGATTCATTGTTTGCCATAACTAAGTCAAGCAGGTTATTTCCCCTTGTAGGTTCTGTCACAAACTGCTTCAAAAAACAATCCTGAAATACTTCTAAGAAGTCGTATGATTCTAAATTCCCAGTCAAGAAATTCCAATCAATATGACTAAAGTTAAAGTCTCCTAGAATTACTACATTATCGTGCCTTGTGGCCTTAACAATTTCCTCCCATAGTAGTCTCCCTTGGTCCCTATCTAAGTTTGGGGGACGGTATATCACTCCTAAAATCAGTTTTTCATGCCTCTCTGAAAATTCTATCCAAACAGACTCTGTATGTGTTACTTCAGACTTAATACCTGTTTTTATGCAACAGTTCAAGCGATCTCGGACATACAATGCCACCCCACCCCCCTTCACGATACTTCTATCTTCTTGGAACAATTTAAAACCCTGAATATGACATTCCACAGGTATGTCCCGACTTTTGGAATTAAACCACGTCTCAGTTAAGGCAAATACATCAATGTTACCTACACTAGCAACTACTCTCAACTCGTCCATCTTACTCCTAGCACTACGGCAATTAGCATAATAAATATTGAAAGACTCTCCTTTCTCTTTACCCTTCCTGCTCATTTCTATTTTTCTACTAAACCTATTACTGCCCTTATCACCCAAGGTCCCTGGCTTTTCAATATCTATCTCGTTCTTATTATTACTAGATCCCCTAGAACTCGTAATATTACTACACTGGGACTTCACTGTATTCCTGCCAAAACCCATACCACTAACTATTCCTAGTTTAAAGTCCTAACTGCTCCCTCCCCTGCAGTTGCCAGTGCTCCCTCCCCACACCTAGATAAGTGAACCCCATCCCTGGCATACATGTCATTTCTGCCATAGAAGAGGTCCCAGTTGTCAATGAATGTTACTGCATTTTCCTTACAGTATTTGTCCAGCCAGCAATTGACACCAATTGCCCTGGACAACCATTCATTTCCAACTCCCCTCCTTGGCAAAATACCACATATGAGAGGGTTCCCACCCTTACTTCTAATTATTTCTATTGCTGACCTATACCTGCTAATCAGGTCCTCACTCCTACATCTGCCAACATCGTTGCCTCCAGTACTGAGACAGATAATAAGATTGCTCCCATTACCTCTCATGATGTCATCCAGACGGCTAACAATATCCTCCATCCCAGGCCCAGGAAAGCAAACACTCTGTCTCCTACTCCTGTCCTTCATGCAGAACGCCCTATCCATATACCTAACTTGGCTATCCACAACAACAACAATATTCTTACCTTCCTTAATGTCTTTCGTCGTGACGTTCCCAGTAGTCGACTCACATTCGTCGGGTAGCACTGAGAATGTATTAGATGTTTCCACAACAGTTTCCACGGCAGTCTCTTTCTTCTTCATCGTTTCTACCTTTCCATTTGTCTTCTTGATCGTCAACTTCTTTCCCTGCTGTCCAGCCACTGACCAGTTTCCCTTCTTGACCTGAGGACTCAAAACAGGAGGACTACTCCAAATCTTTTTGTTTTCCTCGGTCAGTCACCGAATTTCCATATTCGCCAACCTCAATTCTTCCTTAAGCTGTTGGTAAAGTTGCTCGATGGAGGGCATCTTGCTTCAATTCTAGATTACTTAACAACTGTCAATAACAACTTACAGCAGTTATTATGGTCATTACTTAACTGTCACTAACAACCTGCGGTAGTTATTATGGTCATTACTTAACTGTCACTAACAACCTGCAGCAGTTATTATGGTCATTATTTAACAACTGTCACTAACAACCTGCAGCAGTTATTATGGTCATTACTTAACAACTGTCACTAACAACCTGCAGCAGTTATTATGGACATTACTTAACTCTTGTAGTGTAACTCTAGAGTAGCAATGACACTGACAAAACTCTTGTAGTGTAACTGTAGAGTAGCCATGGCTCTGAAAATACTCTTGCAGTGTAACTGAAGAGCAGCCATGACTCTGAGAAGACTCTTGTAGTGTAACTGTAGAATTGTTATTACTCTAACAAGACACTTGTAGTGTAACTGTAGAGTAGGCATGACTCTGACAAGACTCTTGTAGTGTAAATGTAGAGTAGCTATGACTCTGACAAGACTCTTGTAGTGTAAATGTAGAGTAGCTATGACTCTGACAAGACTCTTGAAGTGTAACTGAAGAGTAGCCACGATTCTGACAAGACTCTTGTAGTGTAACTGTAGAGTAGCCATGACTCGGGTAAGAGTCATGAAGTGTAACTGCACAGTAGCAATGACTCTGGCAAGACTATTGTAGTGTAACTGTAGAGTAGCTATGACTCTGGTAAGAGTCGTGAAGAGTAACTGTAGAGTAGCAATGACTCGACAAGACTTTTGTAGTGTAACTGTAGAGTAGCCATGACTCGGGCAAGAGTCGTGAAGTGTAACTGTAGAGTAGGAATGACTCTGAAAAGACTCTTGTTTTGTAACTGTACAATAGCTATGACTCTGGCAAGACTCTTGTACTGTAACTGTAGATAAGCCATGACTTTGGTAAGACTCTTGAAGTGTAACTGTAGAGTTGCGATGACTTTGGCAAGTCTCTTGTTATGTAACTGTAGAGTAGCCATGACTCTGGCAAGGCTCTTATAGTGTAAATGTAGAGTAGCCATGACACTGAAAAGACTCTTGTAGTGTAACTGTAGAGTAGCCATGACTCTGACAAGACTCTTGTAGAGTAACTGTAGAGTAGCAATGAATCTGGCAAGACTCTTGTACTGTAACTGTAGGATAACCATGACTCAGGCAATACTCTTGTAGTGTAACTGTAGTGTAGCCATGACTCATAAGAACATAAGAACATAAGAAAGGAGGAGCACTGTTGGAGGCCTGCTGGCCCATACTAGGCAGGTCCTTTACAATTCATCCCACTAACAAAACATTTGCCCAACCCAATTTTCAATGACACCCAAGAAATAAGCTCTGATGTGAAAGTCCCACTCAAATCCAACCCCTCCCACTCATGTACTTATCCAACCTAGATTTGAAACTACCCAAAGTCCCAGCCTCAATAACCCAACTAGGTAGACTGTTCCACTCATCAACTACCCTATTTCCAAACCAATACTTTCCTATGTCCTTTCTAAATCTAAACTTATCTAATTTATATCCATTACTGCGGGTTCTCTCTTGGAGAGACATCCTCAAGACCTTATTAATATCCCCTTTATTAATACCTATCTTCCACTTACACACTTCGATCAGGTCTCCCCTCATTCTTCGTCTAACAAGTGAATGTAACTTAAGAGTCTTCAATCTTTCTTCATAAGGAAGATTTCTAATGCTATGTATTAATTTAGTCATCCTACGCTGAATGTTTTCTAACGAATTTATGTCCATTTTGTAATACGGAGACCAGAACTGAGCTGCATAATCTAGGTGAGGCCTTACTAATGATGTATAAAGCTGCAGTATGACCTCTGGACTTCTGTTGCTTACACTTCTTGATATAAATCCCCGTAATCTATTTGCCTTATTACGTACGCTTAGGCATTGCTGTCTTCGTTTAAGGTTGCTGCTCACCATAACCCCCAAGTCCTTTTCGCAATCTGTATGGCTAAGTTCTACATCATTTAACTTATGAGTACTAGGGTTATGGGCACTCCCAAGCTTCAGAACCTTGCATTTATCTACATTGAACTGCATCTGCCACTTTTCTGACCAAGAATAGAGTTTGTTTAATTCCTCCTGAAGTTCCATAACATCTACGTTTGAATCAATTATCCTACCTATCTTTGTGTCATCGGCGAATTTGCTCATATCACTAGTAATTCCCTCATCAAGATCATTGATATATATTATAAACAACAACGGGCCCAAGACTGTTACAGATCCCCACTCGGATTTAACCCCATTTATGGACACTCTCTGCTTCCTGTCAGTGAGCCATGACTCGATCCACGAGAGCACTTTTCCCCCAATGCCATGAGCTGCCACTTTCTTTAACAGTCTATGGTGCGGAACTCTATCAAAAGCCTTTCTAAAATCTAAGTAAATAATATCAAATTCTTTATTGTGGTCAACAGCCTCAAAAGCTTTACTGAAGAAAGTTAATAAATTAGTTAGACAAGACCGGCCTCTTGTGAATCCATGCTGAGTATCATTAATCAAGCTATGCTTATCGAGATGGCTTCTTATAATCTCAGCTATAATTGACTCTAGTAATTTGCCTACAATTGAGGTCAGGCTTATTGGGCGATAATTTGACGGTAACGACTTGTCCCCTGTTTTAAAAATAGGAATTACATTAGCCATCTTCCACATATCAGACACTACACCTGTTTGAAGAGATAAATTAAAAACATTAGTTAATGGTTCACAGAGTTCCATTTTGCATTCCTTAAGAACCCTTGAAAAAACCTCATCAGGACCCGGCGACTTATTTTGCTTCAGTCTGTCTATCTGCTTCACAATCATTTCACTAGTGACTGTGATGTTACATAATTTATCTTCTTCTAGCCCACTGTAAAAATTAATTACTGGAATATTGTTAGTGTCTTATTGTGTAAAAACTGAGAGAAAATATTATTTAAATCAAGCACATTTCATTCTCTTTGTCAGTAAGGTGCCCATAGTTATTTTTAAGATGACCTATCTTATCTCTAACTTTTGTTCTATAGACCTGGAAAAAACTTTTTGGGTTAGTTTTAGAATCCCTAGCAACTTTAAGTTCATAGTCCCTTTTAGCTTTTCTTATCCCCTTTTTAATGTCCCTCTTAATGTCAATATACTGATTCATAAGATGACCCTCACCTCTTTTGATACGCCTATAAATTCCTTTCTTATGCCCTAGTAGATATTTGAGCCTATTATTCATCCATTTTGGGTCATTTCTATTTGATCTAATTTCTTTATATGGGATAAACGCTCTTTGAGCAGCATGTATAGTGTTCAGAAAACTGTCATATTGATAGCTCTCTTCGTTATCCCAGTCAACAGATGATAAGTGTTCTCTAAGCCCATCGTAATCTGCTAAGCGAAAATCTGGGACTGTTACTGAGTTATCGCTACTATCGTACTTGCATTCAATGCTAAATGTAATTGATTTGTGGTCGCTAGCACCCAGTTCCTCTGAAATTTCTAAATTATTAACAAGGGATTCATTGTTTGCCATAACTAAGTCAAGCAGGTTATTTCCCCTTGTAGGTTCTGTCACAAACTGCTTCAAAAAACAATCCTGAAATACTTCTAAGAAGTCGTATGATTCTAAATTCCCAGTCAAGAAATTCCAATCAATATGACTAAAGTTAAAGTCTCCTAGAATTACTACATTATCGTGCCTTGTGGCCTTAACAATTTCCTCCCATAGTAGTCTCCCTTGGTCCCTATCTAAGTTTGGGGGACGGTATATCACTCCTAAAATCAGTTTTTCATGCCTCTCTGAAAATTCTATCCAAACAGACTCTGTATGTGTTACTTCAGACTTAATACCTGTTTTTATGCAACAGTTCAAGCGATCTCGGACATACAATGCCACCCCACCCCCCTTCACGATACTTCTATCTTCTTGGAACAATTTAAAACCCTGAATATGACATTCCACAGGTATGTCCCGACTTTTGGAATTAAACCACGTCTCAGTTAAGGCAAATACATCAATGTTACCTACACTAGCAACTACTCTTAACTCGTCCATCTTACTCCTAGCACTACGGCAATTAGCATAATAAATATTGAAAGACTCTCCTTTCTCTTTACCCTTCCTGCTCATTTCTATTTTTCTACTAAACCTATTACTGCCCTTATCACCCAAGGTCCCTGGCTTTTCAATATCTATCTCGTTCTTATTATTACTAGATCCCCTAGAACTCGTAATATTACTACACTGGGACTTCACTGTATTCCTGCCAAAACCCATACCACTAACTATTCCTAGTTTAAAGTCCTAACTGCTCCCTCCCCTGCAGTTGCCAGTGCTCCCTCCCCACACCTAGATAAGTGAACCCCATCCCTGGCATACATGTCATTTCTGCCATAGAAGAGGTCCCAGTTGTCAATGAATGTTACTGCATTTTCCTTACAGTATTTGTCCAGCCAGCAATTGACACCAATTGCCCTGGACAACCATTCATTTCCAACTCCCCTCCTTGGCAAAATACCACATATGAGAGGGTTCCCACCCTTACTTCTAATTATTTCTATTGCTGACCTATACCTGCTAATCAGGTCCTCACTCCTACATCTGCCAACATCGTTGCCTCCAGTACTGAGACAGATAATAAGATTGCTCCCATTACCTCTCATGATGTCATCCAGACGGCTAACAATATCCTCCATCCCAGGCCCAGGAAAGCAAACACTCTGTCTCCTACTCCTGTCCTTCATGCAGAACGCCCTATCCATATACCTAACTTGGCTATCCACAACAACAACAATATTCTTACCTTCCTTAATGTCTTTCGTCGTGACGTTCCCAGTAGTCGACTCACATTCGTCGGGTAGCACTGAGAATGTATTAGATGTTTCCACAACAGTTTCCACGGCAGTCTCTTTCTTCTTCATCGTTTCTACCTTTCCATTTGTCTTCTTGATCGTCAACTTCTTTCCCTGCTGTCCAGCCACTGACCAGTTTCCCTTCTTGACCTGAGGACTCAAAACAGGAGGACTACTCCAAATCTTTTTGTTTTCCTCGGTCAGTCACCGAATTTCCATATTCGCCAACCTCAATTCTTCCTTAAGCTGTTGGTAAAGTTGCTCGATGGAGGGCATCTTGCTTCAATTCTAGATTACTTAACAACTGTCAATAACAACTTACAGCAGTTATTATGGTCATTACTTAACTGTCACTAACAACCTGCGGTAGTTATTATGGTCATTACTTAACTGTCACTAACAACCTGCAGCAGTTATTATGGTCATTATTTAACAACTGTCACTAACAACCTGCAGCAGTTATTATGGTCATTACTTAACAACTGTCACTAACAACCTGCAGCAGTTATTATGGACATTACTTAACTCTTGTAGTGTAACTCTAGAGTAGCAATGACACTGACAAAACTCTTGTAGTGTAACTGTAGAGTAGCCATGGCTCTGAAAATACTCTTGCAGTGTAACTGAAGAGCAGCCATGACTCTGAGAAGACTCTTGTAGTGTAACTGTAGAATTGTTATTACTCTAACAAGACACTTGTAGTGTAACTGTAGAGTAGGCATGACTCTGACAAGACTCTTGTAGTGTAAATGTAGAGTAGCTATGACTCTGACAAGACTCTTGTAGTGTAAATGTAGAGTAGCTATGACTCTGACAAGACTCTTGAAGTGTAACTGAAGAGTAGCCACGATTCTGACAAGACTCTTGTAGTGTAACTGTAGAGTAGCCATGACTCGGGTAAGAGTCATGAAGTGTAACTGCACAGTAGCAATGACTCTGGCAAGACTATTGTAGTGTAACTGTAGAGTAGCTATGACTCTGGTAAGAGTCGTGAAGAGTAACTGTAGAGTAGCAATGACTCGACAAGACTTTTGTAGTGTAACTGTAGAGTAGCCATGACTCGGGCAAGAGTCGTGAAGTGTAACTGTAGAGTAGGAATGACTCTGAAAAGACTCTTGTTTTGTAACTGTACAATAGCTATGACTCTGGCAAGACTCTTGTACTGTAACTGTAGATAAGCCATGACTTTGGTAAGACTCTTGAAGTGTAACTGTAGAGTTGCGATGACTTTGGCAAGTCTCTTGTTATGTAACTGTAGAGTAGCCATGACTCTGGCAAGGCTCTTATAGTGTAAATGTAGAGTAGCCATGACACTGAAAAGACTCTTGTAGTGTAAATGTAGAGAAGCCATGACTCTAACAAGACTCTTGTAGTGTAACTGTAGAATAGTTATGTCTCTGGAAAGACTCATGTAGTGTAACTGTAGAGTAGCCATGACTCTAACAAGACTCTTGTAGTGTAACTGTAGAGTAGCCATGACTCTGGCAAAACTCTGGAAGAGTAACTGTAGAGTAGCCAAGGCTCTGAAAAGACTCTCGTAGTGCAACTGTAGAGTAACCATGACTCTAAAAATACTCTTGTAGTGTAACTGTAGAGTAGCCATGACTCTGGAAAGACTCTTGTTTTGTTATTGTAGAGCAGCCATGACTATGACAAGACTCTTGTAGTGTAACTGTAGAGTAGTTATGACTCTGACAAGACTTTTGTGGTGTGACTGTAGGGTAGCCATGAATCTGTCTAGATTCTTGTAGTGCACCTGTAGAGTAGCCATGACTCTGGCAAGACTTGCAGTGTAACTGTGGAGTAGATCTGACTCTGACAAGGCTCTTCTAGTGTAACTGAAGAGTAGCCGTGACTCTGACAAGGCTCTTGTAGAGTAACTGTAGAGTAGCCATGACTTTGATAAGACTCTTGTAGTGTAATTGTAGAGTAGCCGTGACTCTGACAAGGTTCTTGTAGTGTAACTGTAGGGTAGCCATGACTCTGACAAGACTCTCGTAGTGTAACTGTAGAGTAGCCATGACTCTGACAAGACCATTGAAGTGTAACTGTAGAGTAGAGATGACACACACTAGCAAGACTCTTGTAGTGTGACTGTAGAGTAGCCATGACTCTGAAAAGACTCTTGAAGTGTAACTGTAGAGTAGCAATGGCTCTGCCAAGACTCTTGTAGTGTAACTGTAGAGTAGCCATGACTCTGCCAAGACTCTTGTAGTGTAACTGAAGAGTAGCCATGACTCTGACAACACTCTTGTACTGTAACTGTAGAGTAGCTAAGACTCTGGCAAGACTCTTGTAACATAACTCTAGAGTAGCAATGACACTGACAAGACTCATGTAGTGTAACTGAAAATAAGCGATGACTCTAAAAAGACTCTTGTAGTGTAACTCTAGAGTAGCCATGACTCTGACAATACTCTTTCAGTGTAACTGTAGAGTAGCCATGACTCTGACAAGACTCTTGCAGTGTAACTGTAGAGTAGCTATGACGCTGACAAGACTCTTGCAGTGTAACTGTAGAGTAGCTATGACTCTGACAAGACTCTTGCAGTGTTACTGTAGAGTAGCTATGACTCTGACAAGACTCTTGTAGCGTAACTGTAGAGTAGCTATGACTCTGACAAGACTCTTGCAGTGTAACTGTATAGAAGCCATGACTCTGACAAGACTCTTGTAGTGTAACTGAAGAGTAGCTATGACTCTGACAAGACTCTTGTAGCGTAACTGTAGAGTAGCTATGACTCTGACAAGACTCTTGCAGTGTAACTGTAGAGTAGCCATGACTCTGACAAGACTCTTGTATTTCAACTGTAGAGTAGCCACGATTCTGACAAGACTCTTGTTGTGTAACTGTAGAGTAGTTATAACTGTGACAAGACTCTTGTATTGTGACTGTATAGTAGCCATGACTCTGACAAGACTCTTGTAGAGTAACTGTAGAGAAGCCATGACGCTGACAAGACTCTTTTAGTGTAACTGTAGAGTAGCCATGACTATGGCAAGGCTCTTGTAGTGTAACTGTAGAGTAGCCATGACTCTGTCAAGACTCTTGTAGTGTAACTGTAGAATAGAGATGACTCTGGCAAGACTCGCAAAGTGTAACTGTAGAGTAGCCATGACACTGAGAAGACTCTTGTAGTGTAACTGTAGAGTAGCCATGACACTGACAAGACTCTTGTAGTGTAGCTGTAGAGAAGCCATGACTCTGGCAAGACACTTGTAGGTTAACTGTAGAGTAACCATGACACTGACAAGACTCTTGTAGTGTAACTGTAGAGTAGCCATAACTCTAACAAGACTCTTGTAGTGTAACTGTAGAGTAGCCGTGACTCTGACAAGGCTTTGTAGTGTAACTGTAGAGTAGCCATGACTCTGACAAGACTCTTGTAGTGTAACTGTAGAGTAGCCATGACTCTGACAAGACTCTTGTAGTGTAACTGTAGAGAAGCCATGGATCTGACAAGACTCTTGTAGTGTAACTGTAGAGTAGTTATGACTCTAACAAGATTCTTGTAGTGTAAGTGTAGAGTAGCCAGGACTCTGACAAGACTCGTGTAGAGTAGCTGTAGAGTAGCCACGACTCTGACAAGACTCTTGTAGTGTAACTCCAGAGTAGCCATGACTGTGGCAAGACTAGTGAAGCGTAACTGTAGAGTAGCCATGATTTTGACAAGACTCTTTTAGTGTAACTGTAGAGTAGCCATGACTATGGCAAGGCTCTTGTAGTGTAACTGTAGAGTAGCCATGACTCTGTCAAGACTCTTGTAGTGTAACTGTAGAATAGAGATGACTCTGGCAAGACTCGCAAAGTGTAACTGTAGAGTAGCCATGACACTGACAAGACTCTTGTAGTGTAACTGTAGAGTAGCCATGACACTGACAAGACTCTTGTAGTGTAGCTGTAGAGAAGCCATGACTCTGGCAAGACACTTGTAGGTTAACTGTAGAGTAACCATGACACTGACAAGACTCTTGTAGTGTAACTGTAGAGTAGCCATAACTCTAACAAGACTCTTGTAGTGTAACTGTAGAGTAGCCGTGACTCTGACAAGGCTTTGTAGTGTAACTGTAGAGTAGCCATGACTCTGACAAGACTCTTGTAGTGTAACTGTAGAGTAGCAATGACTCTGACAAGACTCTTGTAGTGTAACTGTAGAGATGCCATGGATCTGACAAGACTCTTGTAGTGTAACTGTAGAGTAGTTATGACTCTAACAAGATTCTTGTAGTGTAAGTGTAGAGTAGCCAGGACTCTGACAAGACTCGTGTAGAGTAGCTGTAGAGTAGCCACGACTCTGACAAGACTCTTGTAGTGTAACTCCAGAGTAGCCATGACTGTGGCAAGACTAGTGAAGCGTAACTGTAGAGTAGCCATGACTTTGACAAGACTCTTGTAGTGTAACTGTAGAGCAGCCGTGACTCTGACAAGGCTCTTGTATTTCAACTGTAGAGTAGCCACGATTCTGACAAGACTCTTGTATTTCAACTGTAGAGTAGCCACGATTCTGACAAGACTCTTTTAGTGTAACTGTAGAGTAGCCATGACTTTGACAAGACTCTTTTAGTGTAACTGTAGAGTAGCCATGACTTTGACAAGACTCTTTTAGTATAACTGTAGAGTAGCCATGATTTTGACAAGACTCTTTTAGTATAACTGTAGAGTAGCCATGACTTTGAGAAGACTCTTTTAGTGTAACTGTAGAATAGCCTTGACTCTGACAAGACTCTTGTAGAGTAACTGTAGAGTAGCCATGACTCTGACAAGACTCTTGTAGAGTAACTGTAGAGAAGCCATGACGCTGACAAGACTCTTTTAGTGTAACTGTAGAGTAGCCATGACTCTGACAAGTTTCTTGTAGTGTATCTGTAGAGGAGCCGTGACTCTGACAAGGCTCTTGTAGTGTAACTGTAGAGTAGCCATGAATCTGACAAGACTCTTGTAGTGTAACTGTAGAGTAGCCATGACTCTGGCAAAGCTCTTCTAGTGTAACTGTAGAGTAGCCATGACTCTGACAAGACTCTTGTAGTGTAACTGAAGAGTAGCCATGACTCGGGAAAGACTCTTGTAGTGTAACCGTAGAGTATCCATGACTTTGGCAAGACACTTGTAGTGTAACTGTAGAGTATCCATGACTCTGACAAAACTCTTGTAGTGTAACTGTAGAGTAGCCATGACTCGGGCAAGAGTCTTGAAGTGAAACTGTAGAGTAGCAATGACACTGACAAGACTCTTGTAGTGTAACTGTAGAGTAACCATGACTTTGGCAAGACTCTTGTAGTGTAACTGTAGAGTAGCCATGACTCTGCCAAGACTCTTGTTGTGTAACTGTAGAGTAGTTATGGCTATGGAAAGGCTCTTGTAGTGTAACTGTAGATTAGCCATTAATCTAACAAGACTCTTGTTGTGTAACTGTAGAGTAGCCATGACTCTGGTAAGACTCTTGTAGTGTAACTGTAGAGTAGCCTTAACTCTGGCAATACTCTTGCAGCGTAACTGTAGAGTAGCCAAGACTCTGACAAGACTTTCGTAGTGTAACTGTAGAGTAGATATGACACTAGCAAGAATCTTGTAGTGTGACTATAGAGTAGCCATGACTCTGAAAAGACTCTTGTAGTGTAACTGTAGAGTAGACGTGACTCTGACAAGGCTCTTGTAGTGTAACTGTAGTGTAGCCGTGACTCTGACAAGGCTCTTGTAGAGTAACTGTAGAGTAGCCATGACCCTGACAAGACTCTTGTAATGTAACTGTAGAGTAGCCATGACTCTGACAAGACTCTTGTAGTGTAACTGTAGAGTAGCCAAGAGTCTGACAAGACTCTTGTAGTGTAACTGTAGAGTAGCCATGGCTCTGACAAGACTCTTGTAGTGTAACTGTAGAGTAGTTATGACTCTGAGAAGACTCTTGTAGTGTAACAAGTGTAGTGTAAGAAGTGATCGCATCGCTATTGGGCCGTCCGGACGTGCTGCGCAGAAGCTCCTGATTGAGTTGGCTTTTGCGCAGTGTTTACGTGTACTTAGCTCTGTGAAGACCTGTTTGCGCTCTCTCTACGAATTAAGCGAGATGCCCTCCATCGAGCAACTTTACCAACAGCTTAAGGAAGAATTGAGGTTGGCGAAGGTGGAGATTCGGCGACTTACCGAGGAAAACAAGAAGATTCGTAGTAGTTCTCCTGTTTTGAGTCCTCAGGTCAAGAAGGGAAACTGGTTAATGGCTGGACAGCAGGGAACGAAGTTGACGATCAAGAAGACGAATGGAAAGGTAGAAACGATGAAGAAGAAAGAGACTGCCGTGGAAACTGTTGTGGAAACATCTAATACATTCTCAGTGCTACCCAACGAATGTGAGTCGACTACTGGGAACGTCACGACGAACGACATCAAGGAAGGTAAGAATATTGTTGTTGTTGGGGATAGCCAAGTTAGGTATATGGATAGGGCGTTCTGCTTGAAGGACAGGAGTAGGAGACAGAGAGTTTGCTTTCCTGGGCCTGGGATGGAGGATATTGTTAGCCGTCTGGATGACATCATGAGAGGTAATGGGAGCAATCCTATTATCTGTCTCAGTGCTGGAGGCAACGATGTTGGCAGACGTAGGAGTGAAGACCTGATTAGCAGGTATAGGTCAGCAATAGAAATAATTAGAAGTAAGGGTGGGAACCCTGTCATATGTGGTATTTTGCCAAGTTGGAAATGAATGGTTGTCCAGGGCGATTGGTGTCAATTGGTGGCTGGACAAATACTGTAAGGAAAATGCTGTAACATTCATTGACAACTGGGACCTCTTCAATGGCGGAAATGACATGTATGCCAGGGATGGGGTTCTCTTATCTAGGTCTGGGGTGGTAGCACTGGCAACTGCAGTGGAGGGAGCAGTTAGGACTTTAAACTAGGAATAGTTAGTGGTATGGGTTTTGGCAGGAAAACAGTGAAGTCCCAGTGTAGTAATATTACGAGTTCTAGGGGAACTAGTAATAAGCAGAACGAGGTAGACATTGAAAAGCCAGGGACTTTGGGTGATAAGGACAGTAATAGGTTTAGTAGAAAAACAGAAATGAGCAGGAACGGTAAAGAGAAAGGAGAGTCTTTCAATGTTTATTATGCTAATATCCGTAGTGCTAGGAATAAGATGGACGAGTTGAGATTAGTTGCTAGTGAAGGTAACATTGAAGTATTTGCCTTAACTGAGACGTGGTTTAATTCCAAAAGTCGGGATATGCCTGCGGAATGTCATATTCAGGGTTTTAAATTGTTCCAAGTAGATAGAAGTATCGGGAAGGGGGGTGGGGTGGCATTGTATGCCCGAGATCGCTTGAACTGTTGCATAAAAACGGGTGTTAAGTCTGAAGTAACACATACAAAGTCTGTTTGGATAGAATTTTCAGAGGGGCATGAAAAACTGATTTTAGGAGTGATATTCCGTCCCCCAAACTTAGATAGGGACCAAGGGAGACTCCTATGGGAGGAAATTGTTAAGGCCACAAGGCACGATAATGTAGTAATTCTAGGAGACTTTAACTTTAGTCATACTGATTGGAATTTCTTGACTGGGAATTTAGAATCATACGACTTCTTAGAAGTAGTTCAGGATTGTTTTTGAAAGCAGTTTGTGACAGAACCTACAAGGGGAAATAACCTGCTTAACTTAGTTCTGGCTAGCGACCACAAATCAATTACATTTAGCATTGAATGAAAGTACGATAGTAGCGATAACTCAGTAACAGTCCCAGATTTTCGCTTAGCAGATTACGATGGGCTTAGAGAACACTTATCATCTGTTGACTGGGGTAACGAAGTGAGCTATCAATATGACAGTTTTCTGAACACTATACATGCTGCTCAAAGAACGTTTATCCCATATAAAGAAATTAGATCAAACTGCAGAGAAGCCATGACTCTGGCAAGACTCTTGTTGTGTAACTGTAGAGTAGCCATGACTCTGGCAAGACTCTTGTAGTGTAACTGTAGAGTAGCCATGACTCTAACAAGACTCTTGTAGTGTAACTGTAGAGTAGCCATGACTGTCAAGACTCTTGTTTTCTAACTGTAGAGTAGCCATGACTCTGGCAAGACTCTTGAAGTGTATCTGTAGAGTAGCCATGGCTCTGACAAGACTCTCGTAGTGTAACTGTAGAGTAGCCATGACTCTAAAAATACTCTTGTAGTGTAACTCTAGAGTAGCCATGACCCTGACAAGACTCTTGTAGTGTAACTGTAGAGTAGCCAAGACTCTGGCAAGACTCTTGTTTTGTTACTATAGAGCAGCCATAACTATGACAAGACTCTTGTAGTGTAACTGTAGAGTAGTTATGACTCTGACAAGACTTTTGTGTTGTGACTGTAGGGTAGCCATGCCTCTGGCAAGACTCTTGTAGTGAAACAGTACAATAACCATGACTCTGACATGACTCTTGTAGTGTAACTGTAGAGTAGCCATGAATCTGTCTAGATTCTTGTAGTGTACCTGTAGAGTAGCCTTGACTCTGGCAAGACTTGCAGTGTAACTGTAGAGTAGCCATGACTCTGACAAGGCTCTTATAGTGTAACTGTAGAGTAGCCGTGACTCTGAGAAGGCTCTTGTAGAGTAACTGTAGAGTAGCCATGACTCTGACAAGACTCTTGTAGTGTAATTGTAGAGTAGCCGTGACTCTAACAAGGCTCTTGTAGTGTAACTGTAGGGTAGCCATGACTCTAACAAGACTCTTGTAGTGTAACTGTAGAGTAGCCATGACACTGACAAGACCATTGAAGTGTAACTGTAGAGTAGACATGACACACACTAGCAAGACTCTTGTAGTGTGACTGTAGAGTAGCCATGACTCTGAAAAGACTCTTGTAGTGTAACTGTAGAGTAGCAATGGCTCTGCCAAGACTCTTGTAGTGTAACTGTAGAGTAGCCATGACTCTGACAAGCCTCTTGTAGTGTAACTGTAGAGAAGCCATGACGCTGACAAGACTCTTTTAGTGTAACTGTAGAGTAGCCATGACTCTGACAAGTTTCTTGTAGTGTATCTTTAGAGGAGCCGTGACTCTGACAAGGCTCTTGTAGTGTAACTGTAGAGTAGCCATGAATCTGACAAGACTCTTGTAGTGTAACTGTAGAGTAGCCATGACTCTGGCAAAGCTCTTCTAGTGTAACTGTAGAGTAGCCATGACTCTGACAAGACTCTTGTAGTGTAACTGAAGAGTAGCCATGACTCGGGAAAGACTCTTGTAGTGTAACCGTAGAGTATCCATGACTTTGGCAAGACACTTGTAGTGTAACTGTAGAGTATCCATGACTCTGACAAAACTCTTGTAGTGTAACTGTAGAGTAGCCATGACTCGGGCAAGAGTCTTGAAGTGAAACTGTAGAGTAGCAATGACACTGACAAGACTCTTGTAGTGTAACTGTAGAGTAACCATGACTTTGGCAAGACTCTTGTAGTGTAACTGTAGAGTAGCCATGACTATGCCAAGACTCTTGTTGTGTAACTGTAGAGTAGTTATGGCTATGGAAAGGCTCTTGTAGTGTAACTGTAGATTAGCCATTAATCTAACAAGACTCTTGTTGTGTAACTGTAGAGTAGCCATGACTCTGGTAAGACTCTTGTAGTGTAACTGTAGAGTAGCCTTAACTCTGGCAATACTCTTGCAGCGTAACTGTAGAGTAGCCAAGACTCTGACAAGACTTTCGTAGTGTAACTGTAGAGTAGATATGACACTAGCAAGAATCTTGTAGTGTGACTATAGAGTAGCCATGACTCTGAAAAGACTCTTGTAGTGTAACTGTAGAGTAGACGTGACTCTGACAAGGCTCTTGTAGTGTAACTGTAGTGTAGCCGTGACTCTGACAAGGCTCTTGTAGAGTAACTGTAGAGTAGCCATGACCCTGACAAGACTCTTGTAATGTAACTGTAGAGTAGCCATGACTCTGACAAGACTCTTGTAGTGTAACTGTAGAGTAGCCAAGAGTCTGACAAGACTCTTGTAGTGTAACTGTAGAGTAGCCATGGCTCTGACAAGACTCTTGTAGTGTAACTGTAGAGTAGTTATGACTCTGAGAAGACTCTTGTAGTGTAACAAGTGTAGTGTAAGAAGTGATCGCATCGCTATTGGGCCGTCCGGACGTGCTGCGCAGAAGCTCCTGATTGAGTTGGCTTTTCCGCAGTGTTTACGTGTACTTAGCTCTGTGAAGACCTGTTTGCGCTCTCTCTACGAATTAAGCGAGATGCCCTCCATCGAGCAACTTTACCAACAGCTTAAGGAAGAATTGAGGTTGGCGAAGGTGGAGATTCGGCGACTTACCGAGGAAAACAAGAAGATTCGTAGTAGTTCTCCTGTTTTGAGTCCTCAGGTCAAGAAGGGAAACTGGTTAATGGCTGGACAGCAGGGAACGAAGTTGACGATCAAGAAGACGAATGGAAAGGTAGAAACGATGAAGAAGAAAGAGACTGCCGTGGAAACTGTTGTGGAAACATCTAATACATTCTCAGTGCTACCCAACGAATGTGAGTCGACTACTGGGAACGTCACGACGAACGACATCAAGGAAGGTAAGAATATTGTTGTTGTTGGGGATAGCCAAGTTAGGTATATGGATAGGGCGTTCTGCTTGAAGGACAGGAGTAGGAGACAGAGAGTTTGCTTTCCTGGGCCTGGGATGGAGGATATTGTTAGCCGTCTGGATGACATCATGAGAGGTAATGGGAGCAATCCTATTATCTGTCTCAGTGCTGGAGGCAACGATGTTGGCAGACGTAGGAGTGAAGACCTGATTAGCAGGTATAGGTCAGCAATAGAAATAATTAGAAGTAAGGGTGGGAACCCTGTCATATGTGGTATTTTGCCAAGGAGGGTAGTTGGAAATGAATGGTTGTCCAGGGCGATTGGTGTCAATTGGTGGCTGGACAAATACTGTAAGGAAAATGCTGTAACATTCATTGACAACTGGGACCTCTTCAATGGCGGAAATGACATGTATGCCAGGGATGGGGTTCTCTTATCTAGGTCTGGGGTGGTAGCACTGGCAACTGCAGTGGAGGGAGCAGTTAGGACTTTAAACTAGGAATAGTTAGTGGTATGGGTTTTGGCAGGAAAACAGTGAAGTCCCAGTGTAGTAATATTACGAGTTCTAGGGGAACTAGTAATAAGCAGAACGAGGTAGACATTGAAAAGCCAGGGACTTTGGGTGATAAGGACAGTAATAGGTTTAGTAGAAAAACAGAAATGAGCAGGAACGGTAAAGAGAAAGGAGAGTCTTTCAATGTTTATTATGCTAATATCCGTAGTGCTAGGAATAAGATGGACGAGTTGAGATTAGTTGCTAGTGAAGGTAACATTGAAGTATTTGCCTTAACTGAGACGTGGTTTAATTCCAAAAGTCGGGATATGCCTGCGGAATGTCATATTCAGGGTTTTAAATTGTTCCAAGTAGATAGAAGTATCGGGAAGGGGGGTGGTGTGGCATTGTATGCCCGAGATCGCTTGAACTGTTGCATAAAAACGGGTGTTAAGTCTGAAGTAACACATACAAAGTCTGTTTGGATAGAATTTTCAGAGGGGCATGAAAAACTGATTTTAGGAGTGATATTCCGTCCCCCAAACTTAGATAGGGACCAAGGGAGACTCCTATGGGAGGAAATTGTTAAGGCCACAAGGCACGATAATGTAGTAATTCTAGGAGACTTTAACTTTAGTCATACTGATTGGAATTTCTTGACTGGGAATTTAGAATCATACGACTTCTTAGAAGTAGTTCAGGATTGTTTTTGAAAGCAGTTTGTGACAGAACCTACAAGGGGAAATAACCTGCTTAACTTAGTTCTGGCTAGCGACCACAAATCAATTACATTTAGCATTGAATGGAAGTACGATAGTAGCGATAACTCAGTAACAGTCCCAGATTTTCGCTTAGCAGATTACGATGGGCTTAGAGAACACTTATCATCTGTTGACTGGGGTAACGAAGTGAGCTATCAATATGACAGTTCTGAACACTATACATGCTGCTCAAAGAACGTTTATCCCATATAAAGAAATTAGATCAAACTGCAGAGAAGCCATGACTCTGGCAAGACTCTTGTTGTGTAACTGTAGAGTAGCCATGACTCTGGCAAGACTCTTGTAGTGTAACTGTAGAGTAGCCATGACTCTAACAAGACTCTTGTAGTGTAACTGTAGAGTAGCCATGACTGTCAAGACTCTTGTTTTCTAACTGTAGAGTAGCCATGACTCTGGCAAGACTCTTGAAGTGTATCTGTAGAGTAGCCATGGCTCTGACAAGACTCTCGTAGTGTAACTGTAGAGTAGCCATGACTCTAAAAATACTCTTGTAGTGTAACTCTAGAGTAGCCATGACCCTGACAAGACTCTTGTAGTGTAACTGTAGAGTAGCCAAGACTCTGGCAAGACTCTTGTTTTGTTACTATAGAGCAGCCATAACTATGACAAGACTCTTGTAGTGTAACTGTAGAGTAGTTATGACTCTGACAAGACTTTTGTGTTGTGACTGTAGGGTAGCCATGCCTCTGGCAAGACTCTTGTAGTGAAACAGTACAATAACCATGACTCTGACATGACTCTTGTAGTGTAACTGTAGAGTAGCCATGAATCTGTCTAGATTCTTGTAGTGTACCTGTAGAGTAGCCTTGACTCTGGCAAGACTTGCAGTGTAACTGTAGAGTAGCCATGACTCTGACAAGGCTCTTATAGTGTAACTGTAGAGTAGCCGTGACTCTGAGAAGGCTCTTGTAGAGTAACTGTAGAGTAGCCATGACTCTGACAAGACTCTTGTAGTGTAATTGTAGAGTAGCCGTGACTCTAACAAGGCTCTTGTAGTGTAACTGTAGGGTAGCCATGACTCTAACAAGACTCTTGTAGTGTAACTGTAGAGTAGCCATGACACTGACAAGACCATTGAAGTGTAACTGTAGAGTAGACATGACACACACTAGCAAGACTCTTGTAGTGTGACTGTAGAGTAGCCATGACTCTGAAAAGACTCTTGTAGTGTAACTGTAGAGTAGCAATGGCTCTGCCAAGACTCTTGTAGTGTAACTGTAGAGTAGCCATGACTCTGACAAGCCTCTTGTAGTGTAACTGTAGAGTAGCCATGACTCTGACAAGCCTGTTGTAGTGTAACTGTAGAGTAGCCATGACTCTGACAAGCCTCTTGTAGTGTAACTGAAGAGTAGATATGACTTTGTCAAGACTCTTGTAGTGTAACTTTAGAGTAGCCATGACTCTGACAAGACTCTTGTACTGTAACTGTAGAGTAGCTATGACTCTGGCAAGACTCTTGTAGCGTAACTCTAGAGTAGCAATAACACTGACAAGACTCATGTAGTGTAACTGAAAATAAGCGATGACTGTAAAAAGACTCTTGTAGTGTAACTCTAGAGTAGCCATGACTCTGACAATACTCTTTCAGTGTAACTGTAGAGTAGCCATGACTCTGACAAGACTCTTGCAGTGTAACTGTAGAGTAGCTACGACTCTGACAAGACTCTTGCAGTGTAACTGTAGAGTAGCTATGACTCTGACAAGGCTCTTGTAGCGTAACTGTAGAGTAGCTATGACTCTGACAAGACTCTTGCAGTGTAACTGAAGAGTAACCATGACTCGGGCAAGACTCTTGTAGTGTAACTGTAGAGTAGCAATGACTCTTACAAGACTCTTGTAGTGTAACTGTAGAGCTGCCATGAGTCTGGCAGGGCTCTTGTAGTGTAACTCTAGAGTAGCCATGACTCTGGCAAGACTCGTTAAGTGTAACTGTAGAGTAGCAATTACTCTGACAAGACTCTGAAGTGTAACTGTAGAGTAGCCATGACTCTGGCAAGACTCATGGAGTTTAACTGTAGAGTAGCCATCACTGTGGCAAAACACTTGTAGAGTAACTGTAGAGTAGCAATGAATCTGGCAAGACTCTTGTAGTGTAACTGTGCAGTAGCCATGACTCTGACAAGACTCTTGTAGAGTAACTGTAGAGCAGCAATGAATCTGGCAAGACTCTTGTACTGTAACTGTAGAATAGCCATGACTCTGGCAAGACTCTTGTAGCGTAACTCTAGAGTCGCCATGACTCTGACAATACTCTTGCAGTGTAACTGTAGAGTAGCCATGACTCTGACAAGACTCATGAAGTGTAACTGTAGAGTAGCAATGACTCTGGCAAGACCCTTGTAGTGTAACTGTAGAGTTGCCATGACTCTCACAAGACTCTTGTAGTGTAACTGTAGAGTAGAGATTACTCTAAGAAGACACTTGTAGTGTAACTGTAGAGTAACCATGACTCGGGCAAGACTCTTGTAGTGTAACTGTAGAGTAGCCCTGACTCTGACAAGACTCTTGTAGTGCAGCTGTAGAGTAGCCATGACTCGGGCAAGAGTCGTGAAGTGTAACTGTAGAGTAGCAATGACTCTGACAAGACTCTTGTAGTGTAACTGTAGAGTAGCCCTGACTCTGACAAGACTCTTGTAGTGCAGCTGTAGAGTAGCCATGACTCGGGCAAGAGTCGTGAAGTGAAACTGTAGAGAAGCCATGACTCTGACAAGACTCTTTTAGTGTAACTGTAGAGTATCCATGACTTTGGCAAGACTCTTGTAGTGTAACTGTAGAGTAGCAATGACTCAGACAAGGCTCTTGTAGTGTAACTGTAGATTAGCCATGACTCTGCCAAGACTCTTGTTGTGTAACTGTAGAGTAGTTATGGCTATGGAAAGGCTCTTGTAGTGTAACTGTAGATTAGCCATTACTCTAACAAGACTCTTGTTGTGTAACTGTAGAGTAGCCATGACTCTGGTAAGACTCTTGTAGTGTAACTGTAGAGTAGCCTTAACTCTGGCAATACTCTTGCAGCGTAACTGTAGAGTAGCCAAGACTCTGACAAGACTTTCGTAGTGTAACTGTAGAGTAGATATGACACTAGCAAGAATCTTGTAGTGTGACTATAGAGTAGCCATGACTCTGAAAAGACTCTTGTAGTGTAACAGTAGAGTAGACGTGACTCTGACAAGGCTCTTGTAGTGTAACTGTAGTGTAGCCGTGACTCTGACAAGGCTCTTGTAGAGTGACTGTAGAGTAGCCATGACCCTGACAAGACTCTTGTAATGTAACTGTAGAGTAGCCATGACTCTGACAAGACTCTTGTAGTGTAACTGTAGAGTAGCCAAGACTCTGACAAGACTCTTGTAGTGTAACTGTAGAGTAGCCATGGCTCTGACAAGACTCTTGTAGTGTAACTGTAGAGTAGTTATGACTCTGACAAGACTCTTGTAGTGTAACAAGTGTAGTGTAAGAAGTGATCGCATCGCTATTGGGCCGTCCGGACGTGCTGCGCAGTAGCTCCTGATTGAGTTGGCTTTTGCGCAGTGTTGACGTGTACTTAGCTCTGTGAAGACCTGTTTGCGCTCTCTCTACGAATTAAGCGAGATGCCCTCCATCCAGCAACTTTACCAACAGCTTAAGGAAGAATTGAGGTTGGCGAAGGTGGAGATTCGGCGACTTACCGAGGAAAACAAGAAGATTCGTAGTAGTTCTCCTGTTTTGAGTCCTCAGGTCAAGAAGGGAAACTGGTTAATGGCTGGACAGCAGGGAACGAAGTTGACGATCAAGAAGACGAATGGAAAGGTAGAAACGATGAAGAAGAAAGAGACTGCCGTGGAAACTGTTGTGGAAACATCTAATACATTCTCAGTGCTACCCGACGAATGTGAGTCGACTACTGGGTTTTGGCAGGGAAAACAGTGAAGTCCCAGTGTAGTAATATTACGAGTTCTAGGGGAACTAGTAATAAGCAGAACGAGGTAGACATTGAAAAGCCAGGGACTTTGGGTGATAAGGACAGTAATAGGTTTAGTAGAAAAACAGATATGAGCAGGAAGGGTAAAGAGAAAGGAGAGTCTTTCAATGTTTATTATGGTAATTGCCGTAGTGCTAGGAATAAGATGGATGAGTTGAGATTAGTTGCTAGTGCAGGTAACATTGAAGTATTTGCCTTAACTGAGACGTGGTTTAATTCAAAAAGTCGGGACATGCCTGCGGAATGTCATATTCAGGGTTTTAAATTGTTCCAAGTAGATAGAAGTATCGGGAAGGGGGGTGGGGTGGCATTGTATGTCCGAGATCGCTTGAACTGTTGCATAAAAACGGGTATTAAGTCTGAAGTAACACATACAAAGTCTGTTTGGATAGAATTTTCAGAGGGGCATGAAAAACTGATTTTAGGAGTGATATACCGTCCCCCAAACTTAGATAGGGACCAAGGGAGACTACTATGGGAGGAAATTGTTAAGGCCACAAGGCACGATAATGTAGTAATTCTAGGAGACTTTAACTTTAGTCATACTGATTGGAATTTCTTGACTGGGAATATAGAATCATACGACTTCTTAGAAGTAGTTCAGGATTGTTTTTTGAAGCAGTTTGTGACAGAACCTACAAGGGGAAATAACCTGCTTGACTTAGTTCTGGCAAACAATGAATCCCTTGTTATTAATTTAGAAATTTCATAGGTACTGGGTGCTTGCGACCACAAATAAATTACATTTAGCATTGAATGGAAGTACGGTAGTAGCGATAACTCAGTAACAGTCCCAGATTTTCGCTTAGCAGATTACGATGGGCTTAGAGAACACTTATCATCTGTTGACTGGGGTAACGAAGTGAGCTATCAATATGACAGTTTTCTGAACACTATACATGCTGCTCAAAGAACGTTTATCCCATATAAAGAAATTAGATCAAACTGCAGAGAAGCCATGACTCTGGCAAGACTCTTGTTGTGTAACTGTAGAGTAGCCATGACTCTTGCAAGACTCTTGTTGTGTAACTGTAGAGTAGCCATGACTCTTGCAAGACTCTTGTTGTGTAACTGGGGCCTGTGGTGGCCCCCACTCTGTGACATGGGCCACCTCTGTGTTGGAGTCAGTGGTGGCCCTTACTCTGTCACATGGGCCACCTCTGTCTTGAGGTCGGTGGTGGCCCTCACTCTGTAACATTGGCCACCTCTGAGTTGGAGTCGGTGGGAGCCCACACTCTGTGACATGGGCCACCTCTGCGTTAGGGCCACTGGTGGCCCTCACTCTGTGACATAGGCCACCTCAGTGTTGCGGTCGGTGGTGGCGCTCACTCTGCGTGATGGGCCACCTCTGTGTGTGGGTGGTGACCCTCACTCTGTGACATTGGCCACCTCTGTGTTGGAGTCGGTGGGGGCCCTTAATCTGTGACATGGGCCTCCTCTGTGTTGAGGTCGGTGGTGGCACTCACTGTATGATATGGGCCACCTCTCTGTTGCAGTCGGTGGTGGCCCCCACTCTGTGACATGGGCCACCTCTCTGTTGATGTCTCTTGTGGCCTACACTCTGTGACACGGGCCACCTCTGTGTTGGAGTCTGTGGAGGCCCTCACTATGTGACATGGGCCTCCTCTGTGTTTGAGCCAGTGGTGGCCCTTAATCTGTGACATGCTCTACCTCCCTGTTGGGGTCAGATGTGATTCTCACTCTGTGACATGGGCCACCTCTGTGTTGGGATCAGTGGTGACCCTAACTCTGTGGCATGCTCCACTTCCCTGTTGGGGTCTGTGGTGGACCGCACTCTCTAACATGGGCCACCTCTGTGTTGGAGTCGGTAGCGGCCCTCACTCAGTGATATGGGCCACCTCTGTGCTGAAGTCGGTGGTGGCCCTCTGTGACATGGGCCACCTCTGAGTTGAAGTCGGTTGTGGCCCTCACTCAGTGACATGGGCCACCTCTGTGTTGGAGTTGGTGGCGGCCCTCACTCTGTGACATGGGCCACCTCTGTGTTGGGGTCGGTGGTGGCCTTCACTCTGTGACATGTTCCACGTCCGTGTTGGGGTCGGTGGTTTCCCTCACTCTGTGACATGTGCCTCCTCAGTGTTGCGGTCGGTGGAGACCCTCACTCTTTAACATGGGCCACCTCTGTGCTGGAGTCGGTGGTGGCCCTCACTCTGTGACATTGGCCACCTCTGTGTTGGAGTCGGTAGGGGCCCTCACTCTGTGACGAGGGCCTCCTCTGTGTTGGGGCCGGTGGTGGCTCCCACTCTGTGACATGGGCCACCTCTGTGCTGGAGACGGTGGTGGCCCTCACACTGTGACATGAGCCACCTCTGTTTTTGGGTCGGTGGTGGCCCTCACTCTGTAACATGGGCCACCTCTGTGTTGTGGTCGGTGGTGCCCCTCACTCTGTGACATGGGCCACCTCTGAGTTGATGTCTCTGGTGGCCTACACTCTGTGACACGGGCCACCTCTGTGCTGGACTCGGTGGTGGCCCTTACTCTGTGACATGCTCCACCTCCCTGTCGGGGTCATTGGTGACCCTCACTCTCTGACATGGGCCACCTCCGTGTTGGGGTCAGTGGTGACCCACACTCTGTGACAAGGGCCACCTCCTTGTTGGAGTCAGTAGCGGCCCTCACTCTGTGTCATTGGCCACCTACGTGTTGGGGTCGGTGGTGGCCCTCTGTGACCTGCGCCACCTCTGTGTTGGGGTCTTTCTTGGCCCTCACTATGTGACGAGGGCCACCTCTGTGTTGTGGTCGGTAGTGGCCCTATGTGACATGGGCCACCTCTGTGTTGGAGTCGGTGGTGGCCATCACTCTGTGACATTGGCCACCTCTCTGTTTGGTTCGGTGGTGGCCCTCTGTGACATGGGCCACCTCTTTGTTGGAGTCAGTGGTGGCTTTCACTCTGTGACATGGGCCACCTCTGTGTTGGGGTCGGTGGTGGCCCTCTGTGACATGGGCCACCTCTGTGTTGGAGTCGGTGCTGGCCCTCACTCACTCTGTGATATGGGCCACCTCTGTGTTGAGGTCGGTGGTGGCCCTCACTCTGTGACATGGGCCACCTCTGTGTTGGGGTCGGTGGTGGCCCTCACTCTTAAACATGGGCCACCTCCGTGTTGGGGTCGGTGGAGGCCCTCACTATGTGACATGGGCCACCTCGCTTTTGGGGTCAGTGGTGACCCTCACTCTGTGACATGGGCCACCTCCGTGTTGGGATCGGTGGTGTCCCTCTGTGACATGCGCCTCCTCTTTGTTGGGGTCGGTGGTGTCCCTCATTCTGTGACATGGGCAACCTCCGTGTTGAGGTTAGTGGTGGTCCTCTCTCTGTGACATGGGAAACCTCCTTGTTGGAGTCAGTTGTGGTCCTCACTATGTGACAAGGGCCACCTCCGTGTTGGGAATAGTGGTGGCCCTCTGTGACATGCGCCACCTCTGTGTTGGGGTCTGTGGTGGCCCTCACTATGTGACATGAGCCAACTCTGTGTTGGGTTCGGCGGTGGCCCTCTGTGACATGGGCCACCTCTGCGTTGAAGTCGGTTTTGGCCCTCACTCAGTGACATGGGCCACCTTTGTGTTGAGATTGGTGTTGGCCCTCACTCTGTGACATGGACCACCTATGTGTTGGGGTCGGTGGAGGCCCTCACTCTGTGACATGTTCACGTCCGTGTTGGGGTCGGTTGTGGCCCTCACTCTGTGACATGGGCCACCTATGTGAGTCGGTGGTGGCCCTCACTCTGTGGCATGGGCCACCTCTGTGTTGGAGTCGTTGTTGTCCCTCACTCTGTGACATATGCCTGCTCAGTGTTGCGATCGGTGATGGCCCTCACTCTCTCACATGGGCCACCTCTATTGGAGTCGGTGGTTGCCCTCACTCTGTGACATTGACCACCTCTGTGTTGGAGTCGGTGGGGGCCCTCACTCTGTGACATAGGCCTCCTATGTGTTGGGGTTGGCGGTGGCCCTCATTACATTACATGGGCCACATCTGTGTTGGAGTCGGTGGTGGCTCTCAAATTGTGACATGGGCCACCTCTGTGTTGGAGTCCGTGGTGGCCCTCACACTCTGACATGGGCCACCTCTCTGTTGGGGTCGGTGGTAGCCCTCAGTGATATGGGCCACCTCTGTGTGTGTTGTTGTCTCCCTCACTCTGTGACATGGGCCACTTCTGTGTTGGAGTCAGTGTTGGCCCACTTTGACATGGGCCACCTCTGTGTTGGAGTCGGTGGTGGCCCTCACTCTGTAACATTGGCCACTTCTGTGTTGGAGTCGTTGGTGGCCCTCACTCTGTGACATGGGAAACCTCTGTGTTGGTGTCGGTGGTGGCACTCTCTCTGTGGCATAGGCCACTTCTGTTTTGGAGTCGTTGGCGGCCCTCACTCTGTGACATGGGAAACCTTTGTGTTGGTGTCGGTGGAGGCACTCACTCTGTGACATAGGCCACTTCTGTGTTGGAGTCGTTGGCGGCCCTCAGTCTGTGACATGGGCCTCCTCTGTGTTGATGTCGGTGGTGGCCCTCATTCTGTCACATGGGCCACCTCTGTGTTGGGGTCGGTGGTGGCCCTCGCTCTCTGACATGGGCCACCTCTGTATTGAAGTCGGAGGTGCCCCTCACTCTGTGACATGGGCCATCTCTGTTTTGGGGCCGGTGGTGGCCCTCACTATGTGACATGGCTCACCTCTGTGTCGGAGTCGGTAGTGACCCTTACTCTGTGTCATGGGCCACCTCTGCGTTGGGGTCGGTGGTGGTCTTCTCTCTGTGACATGGGCCACCTCTGTGTGTCGGTTGTAGCCCTCACTCTCTGACATGGGCCACATCTGTGTTGGAGTCGTTGGTGTCCTTCATTCTGCGACATTTGGCTCCTCTGTGTTGGGGTCGGTTGTGGCCCTCACTCTTTCACATGGGCCACCTCTGCGTTGGAGTCGGTGGTGGCCCTCACTCTGTGACATGGGCCACCTCTGTGTTGGAGTCGGTGGTGGCCCTCACTCTGTGACATGGGCCTCCTCTGCGTTAAGGTCGGTGGTGGCTTTCACTCTGTCACGTGGGCCACCTCTGTCTTGGAGTCGGTGGTGTCCCTCTCTCTGTGACATGGGCCTCCTCTGTGTTGGGGTCGGTGGTGGCCCTCACTCTGTCACATGGGTCACTTCTGTATTGGA
Organism: Cherax quadricarinatus; assembly: GCF_038502225.1. Classification (NCBI taxonomy): domain Eukaryota; kingdom Metazoa; phylum Arthropoda; class Malacostraca; order Decapoda; family Parastacidae; genus Cherax; species Cherax quadricarinatus. The sequence continues at coordinate 50,462 of NW_027196410.1, forward strand.
GTCGGTGGTCGCCTTCACTCTGTGGCATGGGCCACCTCTGTGTTGGAGTCGGTGGTGGCGAACACTCTGTGACATTGGCCTCCTCTGTGTTGGGGTCGGTGGGGGCCCTCACTCTGTGACATGGGCTATCTCTGTGTTGGAGTCGTCGGTGTCCCTAACTCTGTGAGATGGGCCTCCTCTGTGTTTGGGTCCGTGGTGCCCCTCACTCTGTGACATGGGCCACCTCTGTGTTGGAGTCGGTTGTGGCCCCCACTCTGTGATATGGGCCTCCTCTGTGTTTGAGTCGCAGGTGGCCCTCACTCTGTGACATGGGCCTCCTATGTGTTGGGGTCGGTGGTGGCGCTCACTCTGTGACATGGGCCACGTCTGTGTTGAAGTCGGTGGTGACCCTCTGTGACATGGACCTCCTCTGTGCTGGGATCGTTGGTGGCCCTCACTCTGTGACATGGACCACCTCTGTATTGGAGTCGGTGGAGCCCATCACTCTGTGTCATGGGCAACAACTGTGTTGGGGCCGGTGTTGGCCCTCACTATATGACATGGGCCACCTCTGTGTAGCAGTCGGTGGTGGACCCCTCTCGCTGACTTGGGCCATCTCTGTGTTGTGGTCGGTAGAGGCCCTCACTCTGTGACATGGGCCACCTCTTTGTTGTAGTCAGTGGTGGCCCTTACTCTGTGACATGCCCCACCTGCCTGTTGGGGTCAGTGGTGACCCTCACTCTGTGACATGGGCCACCTCTGTGTTGGGGTCAGTGGTGGCCCTCACTCTGTGACATGGGCCACCTCCGTGTTGGAGTCAGTGGTGGCCCTCACTCTGTGACATGGGCCACCTCTGTTTTGGGGTCGGTGGTGGCCCTCTGTGACATGGGCCACCTCTGTGTTAGAGTCGGTGGCGGCCTTCACTCTGTGACATGGGCCACCTCTGTGTTGGGGTCTGTGGTGGCCCTCTCTCTGTGACACATGCAACCTCCGTGTTGAAGTCTGTGGGGGCCCTCACTCTGTGTCATGGGCCAACTCTGTGTTGGGGTCGGTGGTGGCCTTCACTCGGTGACATGGGCCACCTCTGAGTGTCGATGTTGGCCCTCACTCTGTGACATGAGCCATCTCTGTGTGGGAGACGTTCGTGTCCCTCAGTTTGTGACATGGGCCTCCTCTGTGTTTGGGTCGGTGGGGGCCCTCGCTCCGTGACATGGCCCATCTCTGTGTTGGGGTCGGTGGTGGCCCTAACTGTGTGACATGGGCCACCTCCGTGTTGTGGTCGGTGGTGCCCCTCACTCTGTGACATGGGCCACCTCTATGTTGGAGACAATGGTGGCCCTCACTCTGTGACATTTGCCTCCTCTCTCTTGGCGTCTCTGGTGGCCTTCACTTTTTCACATGGGCCACCTCTGTGTTGGAGTCTGTGGAGGCCCTCACTCTGTGACATGGGCCACCTCCGTGTTGGGGTCAGTGGTGGCCCTCACTCTGTGACATGGGCCACCTCCGCGCTGGGGTCAGTGGTGGCCCTCACTCTGTAACATGGGCCACATCCATGATGGAGTCGGTGGTGGCCCTCACTCTGTGACATTAACCAATTCATTTTTGGGGTCGGTGGTGGCCCTCTGTGACATGCGCCACGTGTGCATTGGGGTCGCTGGTGGCCCTCACTATATGACATGGGCCATCTTTGTGTTTGTGTCGGTGGTGGCCCTCTGTGACATGGGCCACCTCTGTGTTGGAGTCGGTGGTGGCCCTCACTCTGTGACATGATGCACCACTGTGTTGGGGGTCGGTGGTGGCCCTCTGTGACATGGGCCACCTCTGTGTTGGAGTCTGTATTGGCCCTCACTCTGTGACATAGGCCATCTCTGTGTTGAGGTCGGTGGTTGCCCTCTGTGACTTGCGCAACCTCTGTGTTGGGGTCGGTTGTGGCCCTCACTCTGCGCCGTGGGCCACCTCTGTGTTGGGGTTGGTGGTGGCCCTCTCTGACATGGACCACAACTGTCTTGAAGTCGGTGGTGGCCCTCACTCTGTGACATGGCCCACCTTTTTGTTGAGGTCTGTGGTGGCCCTCTCTCTGTGACATGGGCCACCTCTGTGTTGGAGTCGGTAGTGGCAATCACTCTGTGACATAGGCCACATCCGTGTTGGGGTCAGTGGTGGCCTTCACTATGTGTCACGGGCCACCTCTGTGTTGGGGTCGGTGGCGGCCTTCACTCTGTGACATGGGCCACCTCTGTGTGTCGTTGGTGGCCCTCACTCTGTGACGTGGGCCATCTCTGTGTTTGAGTTGTTCGTGTCCCTCACTTTGTGACATTGGCCTCCTCTGTGTTGAGGTCGAATATGGCCCTCACTCTGTGACATGGGCCATCTCTGTTTTGGAGTCGGTAGTGACCCTCACTCTGAAACATGGGCCACCTCTGTGTTGGGGCCTGCGGTGGTCCTCACTATGTGACATGGGCCACCTCTGTGTTGGAGTATGTGGTGGCCCCCACTCTGTGACATGGGCCACCTCTGTGTTTGAGTCGGTGGTGGCCCTCACTTTGTTACATTGGCCACCTCTGTTTTGGGGTCGGTTGTGACCCTCACTCTGTGACATGGGCCACCTCTTTGTTGTTGTCGATGGTGCCCCTTTCTCTGTGACATGGGCCACCTCTATGTTGGAGTCGACGGTGGCCCTCACTCTGTGACATAGGCCACTTCTCTGTTGGCGTCTGTCGTGGCCCTCACTCTCTGACATGGGCCACCTCTGCATTGGAGTCTGTGGTGGCCCTCACTCTCTGACATGGGTCAATTCTGTGCTGAGGTCGGTGTATGCCCTCAGTTTGTGACATGGGCCACCTCTGTGTTGGAGTCAGTGGAGGAACTTACTCTGTGACTTCCTCCACCTCCCTGTTGGGGTCAGTGGTGACCCTCACTCTGTGACATGGGCCACCTCCTTGTTGAGATCAGTGGTGGCCCTCACTTTGTGACATGGGCTACCTCCGTGTTGGAGTCAGTGGTGGCACTCACTCTGTGAAATTGGCCACCTCGGTGTTGGGGTCGTCGGTGGCCCTCTGTGACATGCGCCACCTCTGTGTTGGGGTCGGTGGTGGCCCTCACTATGTGACATGGGCCATGTCTGTGTTGTGGTCGTTGGTGGCCCACTGTGAGATGGGCCACCTCTGTGTTGAGTTCGGTGGTGGCCCTCTGTGACATGGGTCACCTCTGTGTTGGGACCGGTGGAGACCTTCACTCTGTGACAAGGGCCACCTCTGTGTTGGGACCGGTGGAGACCTTCACTCTGTGACAAGGGCCACCTCAGTGTTGTGGTCGGAGGTGCCACTCACTCTGTGACATGGGCCACCTCTTTGTTGGAGTCGATCGTGGCCCTCACTCTGTGACATGGGCCACCTCTCTGTTGGCGTCTGTTTTCGCTCTCACTCTATGACATGGTCAACCTCTGTGTTGGAGTCTGTGCTGGCACTCACTCTGAGACATGGGCCACCTCCTTGTTGAGGTCAGTGGAGGCTCTCACTCTGTGACATGGGCCACCTCTGTGTTGGAGTCAGTGGTGGCCCTTTCTCTGTGACATGCTCCTCCTCCCTGTTGGGGTCAGTGGTGACCTTCACTCTGTCATGGGCCACCTCCGTTTTGGGGTCAGTGGTGGCCGTCACTCTGTGACTTGGGCCACCTCCGTGTTGGAGTCAGTGGTGTCACTCACTCTGGGAAATGGGCCACCTCAGTGCTGGCGTCGGCGGTGGCCCTCTGTGACATGTGCCACCTCTGTGTTGAAGTCGGTGGTGGCCCTCACTATGTGACATGGGCCACCTCTGTATTGTGGTCATTGGTGCACCTCTGTGACATGGGCCACCTCTGTGTTGGAGTCGGTGGAGGCATTCACTCTGTGACTCGGGCCACCTCTGTGTTGTGGTCGGTGGTTCCACTCACTCTGTGACATGGGATACCACTGTGTTGGAGTCAATGGTGGCCCTCACTCTCTGGCATGGGCCACCTCTCTGTTGGCATCTGTGGTGGCCCTTACTCTGTGATATGGGCCACCTCTGTGTTGGAGTCTATGGTGGCACTCACTCTGTTACATGGGCCACTTCTGCGATCGAGTCGGTGGTGGCCCTTACTTTGTAACATGCTCCACCTCCCTGTTGGAGTCAGTGGTGACCTTCACTCTGTGACATGGGTGACCTCCGTGTTGGGGTCAGTGTTGGCCCTCACTCTGTGACATGGGCCACCTCTGTCTTGAGGTCGGTGGTGGCCCTCACTTTGTGACGTGGGCCACCTTTGTGTTGGAGTCGGTGGCGGCCCTCTCTCTGTGACATGGGCCACCTCTGTGTTGGGGTCAGTGGTGGCCGTCACTCTGTGACATAGGCCACCTCCGTGTTGTGGTCGGTGGTGGCCCTCACTCTATGTCATGGGCCACCTCTGTGTTACGGTCGGTGGTGGCCTTCACTTTGTGACATTTGCCACCTCTGCGTTGAGGTCAGTGGTGTCCCTCACTCTGTGTCATGGGCCACCTCTGTGTTGGAGTCGGTGGTGGCCCTCACTGTGTGAGATGGGCCACCTCTGCGTTGAGGTCAGTGGTGTCCCTCACTCTGTGACATGGGCCACCTCTGTGTTGAGGTCGGTTGTGGCCCTCGCTCTGTGACATTGGCCACCTCTGTGTTGGAGTCGGTGGCGGCCGTCACTCTGTGACATGGGCCTCCTCTGTTTTTGGGTCGGTTGTGGCTTTCACTCTGTGACATGGGCCACCTCGGTGTTGGGGTCGGTGGTGGCCCTCACTCTGTGTCACGAGCCACCTCTGTGTTGGGGTCGGCGGTGGCCTTCACTCTGTGACATAGGCCACCTCTGTGTGTCGGTGGTGGCTCTCACTCTGTGATATGGGCCACCTCTGTGTTGGAGTCGTTGGTGTCCCTCACTCTGCGACATGGGCCTCCTCTGCTTTGGGGTCGGTGGTGGCCCTCACTCTGTGACTTGGGCCACCTCTGTATTGGAGTCGGAGGTGGCCCTCACTCTGTGATATGGGCCAATTCTGTGTTGGAGTCGGTGTTGGTCCTCACTCTGTGACATGGGCCTTCTGTGTTTTGGGGTAGGTGGTGGCCCTCACTCTATCATATGGGTAACCTCTGTGTTGGAATCGGTGGTGGCCTACACTCTGTGAGATGGGCCTCGTCTGTGCTGGGGTCTGTGGTGGCCCTCACTCTGTTACATGGGCCACGTCTGTGTTGGAGTCGTTGGTGTTCCTAACTCTGTGACCTGGGCCTCCCCTGTGTTGGGGTCCGTGATGGCCCTCACTCTGTGACATGGGCTACCTCTGTGTTGAAGTCGGTGGTGGCCCTCACTCTGTGACATGGTGTTACAAAAAACGCGATTCTAAAAGCTTAGAGATCTCCAGGGAATACTAGAAAGGACTGCCCTTCTAGCATCCAGCCTGTTACTGGGTTTTCGTAACAAGTAGTCAGCATCCTTGTCCAATTATCCATTATAATTGAGTATTATTCAATAGTGCTTCAGGATTACAACTGGTAGGCTACTAACTAGAGAAATTAAAATTTAATAAATTTATTAAGTCTAGAGGTATATTATCAAATTAAATTAAATTAATCACAGTAATCAAAATAATATCACATCTCTCGTTTACAGTATTATTGTGTTGAAAGCACATATCACATTTATAATTCTTAAGTACCGTCTGGTACATTAACATTTAATAAGATATTACAAATATGTACAAGTTTGTGTATGCGTGTAAGTGCTCCAAGTAGTTCGCTATGTCTTGCGACTCAACTAGACTTAAACAAGTGACTGACAAAGTCCTCACATAAACTAACTTCTTGACCAACTGGCAATCAGAACAGTCTGCTTGAACTATAAAAAGAATGCTAAGCCCAATAGCAATACAACAAGCAACTGCGACACAGAATCAGGAACAAGGAGATAATATAACGACACTAAGCAAGGACCATCAGCAGATCCTCCACAAAAGTCACAAAACTCCCATAATACTGAATCTAAGTTCAGCATAAAAAATACCCGACTGTGACAATACACAGAAACCAGTACAACGTTAGGTCAGAAGCTACAGCTCAGGACCTGAGATGCTCAGAGTGTCTATGAGACACACAACCTCAGTACAACGTCGAAAATCACTAAGTCTATACAAGGTTCTGTGAACAGAGTTCTACAGAACTAACAAGAATAATGAGACAGACAATCTGTCCAACCTCCAAGCGAGTCTAGAGCAGACTGAATACTTTAGGCGAGGTGAGGACACCTCCCCCTGGATCACGTGATAGCTACGTGGACAACTGCAGCTCAGAAGCCGGCAGTCTAACGAGCTACAAGCGATAATTACAGTAGTTTCACAATCAAGACTTGAACTTAGCACTTAATATGTTACATCCTAACAACATAAGTCAAATAACAATATAAAGCAATACATTTACGATTTAGCTATTATCGCAAATATAAGCAATATAAAATTATATGAAAAGGTAATAATTATATATATACATAATAATCATTGCAACCCATTCAGTGGTTGCAACACCCCCCCCCCAACACGACAGACGGTCGCACTAGGAGTTGCATTAATGTCTTTCACCTTATTACTGATTACTCATATCAATACAATTTAATATAAATATTAATCAGTCTCTCTCTTGTGCCAAGCACTTCTATCATTTCACAGCGTCCGTCACTAGGATATGCCCCTAGTACTAGAGCAGTACACAATATCGTATCTCTGCATACTCGTGGTTATGTACATCAGTGTAGAGACAGGATAGCGCAGATGAGTTGGGCACGTAGAGGCTCGAATATAGAGGAGACTGCATTCCACTCTTAAGTAGTGGTTGTGGAATGCTATGTAGTATGGACATCTGAGTATGAAACAGCTTAAGGTGTGTAGTAAGGGGGCGGGGGGTCTGTGGCAGGACAGTGTTGCGTCATGCAGTAACATCGCCCACACCACACTACCCACTCAACACTCAGCTTATATCTCCTCCTCATACACAACATTACTGCGAATATATAAATATAATAATTAGGCATGACATGAGTATACATAGTTAATATGGGTTGGAGGGATTACGTTACTTTACTGAATTTCACATAGCAAGTAACAAAAGGTATTTGGGCATAAAATTACGTAAATTTCAAATGGGGAAGTTCCCAAATACTCGTCAAAATGTTCAAAGGACACCACAAGAGCTAGAGCATAATTTTTCTGGTGTCGTTTGAGCTTAGATGAATAGTAACATATAGGATGGAGAATATCAGTGGATGTTGACTGTTGGAGCAGCACAGCGCCCACTGCATAACAACTCGCATCTATATGTAAAAAGATGGAAAGATTGAAATTAGGACTCAACACTGGAGCAGAGGAAAGCAGATGCTTCAACCTTTTGAACGAGTCTGAACAATCTCTAGTCCAGATGAACTGAACTTTGGTACTAATGAACATAGTGAGAGGTGTAGGTGGAAGTGTGTGTGCTGGCTTGCCTGTCACTTGACACACGTGGCAACGTCGCACATGATCAGCTACTGTTTCCTTCATCTTTGGCCAAGTAAAATGTTTTGCCAGTTTACCGAGTGTCTTCTTGACACCCAAATGTCCTCCTATGGGACTATTGTGAGCAAAATCAATGGCTTGTTCACGAAATGTAGTTGGTAACACTACGAGATGCTTGACTGTGGTGGAAACACAATCAGCAGACAACTTACATGTATTTTTCTCCATCAGTACACCATTACTATAATAGTAACAATTATCGAGATCCTTTGCTTCACTCTCAGTAACTGCTATATCTCTCAGTCTTTCCAGTGACTGATCAACAAACTGATTCTTGATTAAATCATCATGAATAAGAAATTTAACGTCAGTTGTGTCTTGACTAGGTTGATGACCGGGGGGAGTCAGTGTTAATGATCCAGGGCGCAGAGCGTCACTAAACAACATATTCAACCCCAAATCATTGTCATCCACTAACTCAACAGGAGACAAGGATGTTCGTTGTATCTTTGACATAGCTCTAGTAATTGCGCTGAGAGGAAATAAAATAGGGTTCTCTCTACAAGCTTCAATGGCATAATTATCATCAGTGTTATTATCAATCACAAGTGGTTCTTTACATATACCAGCATGAAGGATATCGTTCCCTATCAACAAGTCCACTGACCTGATGAGAAATACACCACTGGATATACCCACTGAAATATAACCAGTATAATAGCTTGTTTCAATATAAACTTTGTGCAAAGGTACTTTTATAACAGCCCCTCCATAGGCTTCTAATAATACATCTATTTTGCAATAGGTATCATCAGTTATGGGCAGTACATCTTCTCTTAATAACGTGAGATAACTGCCAGTGTCTCTGAAAGTAATTATCTCAGATGTGATTCATCAAATCCTATTCTACCTCTTGAAAAGTAAGGACTCATGGCTGAACGAATCTTTTCGTTAGATACACTTTCTGACGCTAGTCATCTGTTCTGAGTAATATTATCTAGAACAGTAGGATCAGGGGTATTACTAGGATTTTGGTGCCTTTGTTGCTCGGAAGAGCATACGACTTGTGTGGGGGCGCCAGCCGCACGACTGTTTCTCGTATCTCTTTCTAACTTATAGCAATACTCTCTAGCATGTCCTTTTCTGTTACAATATGTACATTTAACTTACTTCTTCTCGATATCAGATTTCTGTCTAGCCACAGAGACAGATTCAGGATTGTGAGTTTTCCTGGTAAAGGTACGAGAAGTTACAGTAGCAGATACATCAGGCCGGCAATGAGCAGCCGATTTAGGTTGCCAACTTCTAGGACAACTTTTAGTTACCATGTTTCTTTGTGTTTTAGTACGTACAAGTTTGTGAGAAATCTCGTAATTGTCTGCTAATGCTGCAGTTTCCAGAATATCCGAGGTAGTATGATCGATCAGATATTCTTGTATGTCAGCAGACATACAGTTGTTAAACTCTTCGTGTAGTAACAACTGAACAAGGCTGTTGTAGTTGTTACACTTGGCAGCTCTAGACCATCTCTCAAAAGCAACTTTTTTCTCACGAGCAAATTCTACACAAGTTTGATCTTGTCATCGTTGTAACGTACGAAATGCTCTTTGATAACTTACAGGTAACAAGTTATATGTCTCTAGAATAGTTTGTTTGACAGCGTCATAACTAATGTACTTGGCAAATGGTAAGGTAGCAGTACAAGTTTGAGCTCTTCCTGTCAATGCTGTATGCAACAATGTTGCCCAGTGCTTACGTGGCCAGTTCATAGCACGTGCCTGGTTCTCAAACACCTCAAAATAGGTGTCTAAGTCACTTTCAAAAAACTTAGGAACCATGGATGCAGCTTTCTGCACATTAAATGTGTCCTGTGATCTATAAGTCTGTTGTCTTCCCAGACGAACATTTTCTCTTTGGAAATCTTCTTCGTTCAATTTCCTCTGTGCCTCTATTTGTGCAGTCTGCAACATAATGAGGCGTTCCAACCTCTCAAACTGTTCCTGAGAGATAGGACCAGTGGGTAATGGAGGAGTAGGGAAATTAACGTGGTCTGGACTGTCCTTAGGTCGGACACTTCGTCCAGCCGTCTCTAGAGAGTCTAGATCTGGTCTAGGATAAGTAGATACAGGTGTAGCATACACTGTACTAGTATTAGGCTGTCATGCTAACAGTTAGGAGGGAAGGCGTGAGCGAGAACTGCGCTACACTAGGCTCAGACACTAGGCTCACTTCTGCCTTAGTTGCTCTTCTACGTCATCAAGTAGAGTCATACTTCCTAATTGTGACACTAGACTTTCTGAATCTGAATCATAATCAGACATCTCTGTATGAGCAGGAAACAATATATCTTTAATTAATGCTCTGACAGTTTCTGCGGTGTAATTCCTGTTATACGTCACACCGAGATACTTGGCTACTTGCCAACACGTCTGAAGTTTTAATGTACTTAACTCAGACAAAGTCAGAGTATCAATTAACTGTTTCACTTTGGCATACATCACGAAAATAATTGTACTACGAGAGAGTGATTATGGGAAATTATAATCCTAATAGGAATGTTAGTGTTGGTTGTCTTAGAGCTAGAGCTCATAAACAGTATTTCCATCTCCTTGGATCAAGAGACTCAGTCAGGTACATACATCCACCTGGTATGTTGTACAAGACTAAACTCAAAGTCTTCAGATTAGGAAAGTACCCAAAGTGTTTGATCATAGAGTTACTAGTATGTCAAACTAGACAAGTTCTCCAACACCTTGGATCAAGAGCCTCCCAGACAGGCCCCCATTTGTTACAAAAAACGCGATTCTAAAAGCTTAGAGATCTCCAGTGAATACTAGAAAGGACTGCCCTTCTAACATCCAGCCTGTTACTGGGTTTTCGTAACAAGTAGTCAGCATCCTTGTCCAATTATCCATTATAATTGAGTATTATTCAATAGTGCTTCAGGATTACAACTGGTAGCCTACTAACTAGAGAAAATAAAATTTAATAAATTTATTAAGTCTAGAGGTATATTATCAAATTAAATTAAATTAAATTAATCACAGTAATCAAAATAATATCACATCTCTCGTTTACAGTATTATTGTGTTGAAAGCACATATCACATTTATAATTCTTAAGTACCGTCTGGTACATTAACATTTAATAAGATATTACAAATATGTACAAGTTTGTGTATGCGTGTAAGTGCTCCAAGTAGTTCGCTATGTCTCACGACTCTACTAGACTTAAACAAGTAACTGACAAAGTCCTCACATAAACTAACTTCTTGACCAACTGGCAATCAGAACAGTCTGGTTGAACAATAAAAAGAATGCTAAGCCCAATAGCAATACAACAAGCAACTGCGACACAGAATCAGGAACACGGAGATAATATAACGACACTAAGCAGGGACCATCAGCAGATCCTCCACAAAAGTCACAAAACTCCCATAATACTGAATCTAAGTTCAGCATAAAAAATACCCGACTGTGACAATACACAGAAACCAGTACAACGTTAGGTCAGAAGCTACAGCTCAGGACCTGAGATGCTCAAAGTGTCTATGTGACACACAACCTCAGTACAACGTCGAAAATCACTAAGTCTATACAAGGTTCTGTGAACAGAGTTCTACAGAACTAACAAGAATAATGAGACAGACAATCTGTCCAACCTACAAGCGAGTCTAGAGCAGACTGAATACTTTAGGCGAGGTGAGGACACCTCCCCCTGGATCACGTGATAGCTACGTGGACAACTGCAGCTCAGAAGCCGGCAGTCTAACGAGCTACAAGCGATAATTACAGTAGTTTGACAATCAAGACTTGAACTGAGCACTTAATATGTTACATCCTAACAACATAAGTCAAATAACAATATAAAGCAATACATTTCGATTTAGCTATTATCGCAGATATAAGCAATATAAAATTATATGAAAAGGTAATAATTATATATATATATAATAATCATTGCAACCCATTCAGTGGTTGCAACACATGGCCACCTCTGTGTTGGAGTCGGTGGTGGCCCTCACTCTGTGACATGGGCCTCCTCTGTGTTGGGGTCTGTGGTGGCCCTAACTCTGTGACATAGGCCACCTCTGTGTTGTAGTCGATGGTGGCCCTCAGACTGTGACGTCGGCCACCTCTGTGTTGGGGTCGGTGTTGGCCCGAACTCTGTGACATGTGCCACCTCTGTGGTGTGGTCGCTGGTGCCCCTCACTCTGTGACATGGGCAACCTCTGTGTTTAAAGTCGATAGTGGCCCTCACTTTGTGACATGGGCCACCTCTCTGCTGGCATCTCTGGTGGCCTTCATTCTTTGACATGGGCCACTTCTGTGTTGGAGTCGATAGAGGTCCTTACTCTGTGACATGCCCCACTTCCCTGTTGTGGCCAGTGGTGGCCCTCTCTCTGTGACATTGGCCATATCCATGATGGAATCAGTGGTGGCCCTCACCCTTTGACATGGGCCAACTCCGTATTGGGGTCGGTGGTGGCCCTCTGTGACATGCGCCACCTCTGTGTTTTGGTTGCTCGTGGCCCTCACTATGTGACATGGGCCACCTTTGTGTTGGTGTCGGTGGTGGCCCTTTGTGACATGGGCCACCTCTGTGTTGAAGTCCGTGGTGGCCCTCACACAATGACATGGGCCACCTCTGTGTTGGGGTCTGTGGTGGCCCTCTGTGACATGGGCCACCTCCGTGTTGGAGACGGTGGTGGCCCTGAATCTGTGACATGGACCTTCTCTGTGTTGAGGCCGGTGGTGGCTCTCACTCTGTGACATGGGCCACCTCTGTTTTTGGGACGGTGGTTGCCCTCACTTTGTGACATGGGCCACCTCTGTGTTGGGGTCGAACTTGGTCCTCACTCTGAGACATGGGCCACCTACGTGTTGGCGTCGGTGGAGGCCCTCACTTTCTGACATGGGCCACCCCCCTGTTGGGGTCAGTGGTGACCCTCACTCAGTGACATGGTCCACCTACGTGTTGGGGTCAGTGGTCGCCCTCACTCTGTGACATGGGCCACCTCTGTGTTGGAGTCGGTGGTGGCCCTCACTCTGTGACATGGGCCACCTCTGTGTTGAGGTCGGTGGTGGCCCCAACTCTGTGACATTGGCCACTTCTGTGTTGCAGTCGGTTGCGGCTCTCACTCTGTGACATAGGCCACCTCTGAGTTGGGGATGGTGGTGGACGTCACTCTGTGACATGGACCACCTTCGTGTTGTGGTCGGTGGATGCCCTCACTCTGTGACATGGGCCACCTCTGTGTTGGAGTCAGTTGTGGCCCTTACTCTCTGACATGCTCCTCTTCCCTGTTGGTGTCAGTGGTGAATCTCACTCTGTGACATGGGCCACCTCCGTGTTGTGGTCATTGGTGGCCCTCACTATGTGACACTGGCCACATCCATGTTGGAATCAGTGGTGGCCCTCACTCTGTGACATGGGACACCTCCGTGTTGTGATCGGTGGTGGGCCAATGTGACATGCGCCACCTCTGTGTTGGGATCGGTGGTGGCCCTCACTCTGTGACATGGGCCCCCTCTGTGTTGAAGTCGGTGGTGGCCCTCACTCTGTGACATGGGCCACCTCTGTGTTGGAGTCGGTGGTGGCCCTCACTCTATGACATGGGCCTCCTCTGTGTTGGGGTCTGTGGTGGCCCTCACTCTGTGACATGGACCAACTCTGTGTTGGAGTCAGTGGTGGCCCTCTCTCTGTGATATGGGCCACCTCTGTGTTGGGATCGGTGGTGCCCCTCACTCTGTGACATGGGCCACCACTGTGTTGGGGCCGGTGGTGGCCCTCTCTATATGACATGGGCCACCTCTGTGCTGCTGTCGGTGGTGGCCCCCACTCTCTCACATGGGCCACATCTGTGTTGTAGTCGATGGTGGCCCTCAGACAGTGACATCGGCGTCCTCTGTGCTGGGGTCGGTGTTGGCCCACACTCTGTGACATGGGCCACCTCTGAGATGTGGTCGGTGGTGCCCCTCACTCTGTGACATGGGCAACCTCTGTGTTTAAAGTCGATAGTGGCCCTCACTTTGTGACATGGGCCACCTCTCTGCTTGCATCTCTGGTTGCCTTCACTCTGTGACATGGGCCACTTCTGTGTTGGAGTCGATGGAGGTCCTCACTCTGTGACATGGGCCACCTCTGTGTTCGAGTCAATGGTGACCCTTACTCTGTGACATGCCCCACTTCCCTGTTGGGGTCAGTGGTGACCCTCACTCTGTGACATCGGCCACCTCCGTGTTGGGGTCAGTGGTGGCCCTCACCCTTTGACATGGGCCACTTCCGTGTTGGGGTCGGTGGTGGCCCTCTGTGACATGCGCCACCTCTGTGTTTTGGTCGCTCGTGGCCCTCACTATGTGACATGGGCCACCTTTGTGTTGGTGTCGCTGGTGGCCCTCTGCGACGTGGGCCACCTCTGTGTTGAAGTCGGTGGTGGCCCTCACACTATGATATGGGCCACCTCTGTGTTGGGTTCTGTGGTGTCCCTCTGTGAAAAGGGCCACCTCTGTGTTGGAGTCGGTGGTGGCCCACACTCTGTGACGTGGGCCACCTCTGTGTAGGAGTCTGTGGTGGCCCTGAATCTGTTACATGGGCTTCCTCTGTGTTGAGGTCGGTGGTGGCCCTCACTCTTTGACATGGGCCACTTCTGTGTTGGGGACGGTGGTTGCCCTCACTCTGTGACTTGGGCCACCTCTCTGTTGGGTTCGGACTTGGTCCTCACTCTGAAACATGGGCCACGTACGTGTTGGCGTCGGTGGAGGCCCTCACTTTATGACATGGGCCACCCCCCTGTTGGGGTCAGTGGTGGCCCTCACTCTGTGACATGGGCCACCTCCGAGTTTGGTTCGGTGGTTGCCCTCTGTGATATGCGTCACCTCTGTGTTGGGGTCGGTGGTGGCCCTCTCTCTGTGACATGGGCCACCTCTGTCTTGAGTCGGTGGTGGACCTAACTCTGAGACATGGGCCACCTCTGTTTTGGAGTCGGTGGTGGCCCTCACTCTGTGACGTGGGCCACCTCTATGTTGGAGTCGGTGGTGGCCCTCACTCTGTAACATGGGCCACCTCTGTGTTGAGGTCGGTGGTGGCCCCCAGTCTGTGACATTGGCCACTTCTGAGTTGGAGTCGGTTGCGCCCCTCACTCTGTGACATGGCCCACCTCTGTGTTGGGGATGGTGGTGGCCCTCACTCTGTGACATGGACCACCTTCGTGTTGTGGTCGGTGGATGCCCTCACTCTGTGACATGGGCCGCCTCTGTGTTGGAGTCAGTTGTGGCCCTTATTCTCTGACATGCTCCTCTTCCCTGTTGGTGTCAGTGGTGAACCTCACTCTGTGACATGTGCCACCTCCGTGTTGTGGTCATTGGTTGCCCTCACTATGTGACATTGGCCACCTCCGTGTTGGAGTCAGTGGTTGCCGTCACTCTGTGACATGGGCCACCTCCGTGTTGGGATCGGTGGAGGCCCCCTGTGACATGCGCCACCTCTGTGTTGGGATCGGCCGTGGCCCTCACTCTATGACATGGGGCACCTCTGTGTTGGTGTCGGTGGTGGCCCTCTGTGACATGGGCCACCTTTGTGTTGGAGTCGGTGGCGGCCGTCACTCTGTGACATGGGCCACCTCTGTTTTGGTGTCGGTGGTGGCCCTCACTCTGTGACATTGGCCTCCTCCGTCTTGGGGTCGGTGGTGGCCCTCACTCTGTGTCATGGGCCACCTCTGTATTGGGGTCGGTGGTGGCCTTCACTCTGTGATATAGGCTACCTGTGTGTGTCGGTGGTGGCCCTCACTCTGTGACATGGGCCACCTCTGTGTTGGAGTCGTTGGTGTCCATCATTCTGCGACATGGGCCTCCTCTGTGTTGGGGTCGGTGGTGGCTTTCACTATCTGACATGGGCCACCTCTGTGTTGGAGTCGGAGGTGGCCCTCACTCTGTGACATAGGCCAATTCTGTGTTGGGGTCGGTGTTGGCCCTCACTCTGTCACATGGGTAACCTCTGTGTTGGAGTCGGTGGTCGCCCTCACTCTGTGACATTGACCTCCTCTGTGTTGGAGTCGGTGGTGGCCTACACTCTGTGACATGGGCCTCCTCTGTGTTGGGGTCGGTGGTGGCCCTCACTCTGTGACATGGGCCACGTCTGTGTTGGAGTCGATGGTGTCCCTAACTCTCTGACATGGGCCTCCTCTGTGTTGGGGTCCGTGGTGGCCTTCACTCTGTGACATGGGCCATCTCTGTGTTGAAGCCGGTTATGGCCCTCACTCTATGACATGGGCCACCTCTGTGTTGTAGTCGGTTGTGGCCCTCACTCTGTGACATGGGCCTCCTCTGTGTTGGGGTCTGTGGTAGCCCTCACTCTGTGACATGGGCCACCTCCGTGTTGGAGTCGGTGGTGGCCCTTACTCTGTGACATGGGCCACCTCTGTGTTGGGATCGGTGGTGGCCCTCACTCTGTGACATGGGCCACCTCTGTATTAGAGTCGGTGGTGCCCCTCACTCTGTGACATGGGCCACCACTGTGTTGGGGCCGGTGGTGGCCCTCTCTATATGACATGGGCAACATCTTTGTTGCTGTCGGTCGTGGCCCCCAGACTCTCACATGGGCCACCTCTGTGTTGTAGTCGATGGTGGCCCTCATACTGTGACATGGGCAACCTCTCTGTTTAAAGTCGATAATGGGCTTCACTTTGTGACATGGGCCACCTCTCTGTTGGCATCTCTGGTGGCCTTCACTCTGTGACATTAGCCACTTCGGTGTTGGAGTCGGTGGAGGTCCTCACTCTGTGACATGGGCCACCTCTGTGTTGGAGTCAGTGGTGGCCCTCACTCTGTGACATGGGCCACGTCTGTGTTGGAATCGTTGGTGTCCCTAACTCTGTGACATGGGCCTCATCTATGTTGGGGTCCGTGGTGGCCCTCACTCTGTGGCATGGGCCACCTTTGTGTTGAAACCGGTGGTGGCCCTCACTCTATGACATGGGCCTCCTCTGTGTTGTAGTCGGTGGTGGCCCTCACTCTGTGACATTGACCTCCTCTGTGTTGGGGTCTGTTGTGGCCCTCACTCTGTGACATGGGCCACCTCAGCGTTGGAGTCGGTGGTGGCCTACACTCTGTGGCATGGGCCTCCTCTATGTTGGGGTCAGTGGTGGCCCTCACTCTGTGACATGGGCCACGTCTGTGTTGGAATCGTTGGTGTCCCTATCTCTGTGACATGGGCCTCCTCTGTGTTGGGGTCTGTGGTGTCCCTCACTCTGTGACATGGGCCACCTCTGTGTTGAAGCTGGTGGTGGCCCTCACTCTATGACATGGGCCACCTCTGTGTTGTAGTCGGTGGTGGCCCTCACTCTGTGACATTGGCCTCCTCTGTGTTGGGGTCTGTGGTGGCCATCACTCTCTGACATGGGCCACCTCTGTGTTTTGATCGGTGGTGGCTCTCACTCTGTGACATGGGCCACCTCTGTATTAGAGTCGGTGGTGCCCCACACAGTGTGACATGGGCCACCACTGTGTTGGGGCCGCTGGTGGCCCTCTCTATTTGACAGGGGCCACGTCTGTGTTGCTGTCGGTCGTGGCCCCCACTCTCTCACATGGGCCACCTTTGTGTTGTAGTCGATGGTGGCCCTCAGACTGTGACATGGGCCACCTGTGTGCTGGGGTCGGTGTTGGCCCTCACTCTGTGACATGGGCCACCTCTGTGATGTGGTCAGTGGTGGCCCTCACTCTGTGACATGGGCAACCTCTGTGTTTAAAGTCGATAGTGGGCTTCACTTTGTGACATGGGCCACCTCTCTGCTGGTCATCTCTGGTGGCATTCACTTTGTGACATGGGCCACTTCTGTGTTGGAGTCGGTGGAGGTAAATAACAAAAAGGCACAATACCGTGACTGGAGCGATACACAAATAACCCGCACATAAAAGAGAGAAGCTTACGACGACGTTTCGGTGCGATTTGGACCATTGACAATGTCAATGGTCCAAGTCGGACCGAAACGTCGTCTTAAGCTTCTCTCTTTTATGTGCGGGTTATTTGTGTATCGGTGGTGGTCCTCACTCTTTGACATGGGCCACCTCTGTATTGGAGTCAGTGGTGGCCCTTACTCTGTGACATGCCCCGCTTCCCTGTTGGGGTCAGTGGTGACCCTCACTCTGTGACATGGGCCACCTCCGTGTTGGGGTCAGTGGTGGCCCTCACTCTTTGACATAGGCCACATCCATGTTTGAGTCAGTGGTGGCACTCACTCTGTGACATGGGCCACCTCCGTGATGGGGTCGGTGGTGGCCCTCTTTTACATGCGCCACCTCTGTGTTGGGGTCCCTCGTGGCCCTCACTATGTGACATGGGCAACCTTTGTGTTGGTGTCGGTGGTGGCCCTCTGTGACATGGGCCACCTCTGTGTTGAAGTCGGTGGTGGCCCCTCTCACTATGACATGGGCCACCTCTGTGTTGGGGTCTCTGCTGGCCCTCTGTGACATGGGCCGCCTCTGTGCTGGAGTCGGTGGTGGACCTCACTCTGTGACGTGGGCCACCTCTGTGTTGGGGTCGGACTTGGTCCTCACTCTGAGACATGGGCCACCTACGTGTTGGGGTCGTTGGGATCCCTCACTCTGTGATATGGGCCACCTTCCTGTTGGGGTCAGTGGTGGCCCTCACTCTGTGACATGGGCCACCTCCGTGTTGGAGTTAGTGTTGGCCCTCACTCTGTGACATGGGCCACCTCCGAGTTGGGTTCGGTTGTGGCCCTCACTCTGTGACATGGGCCACCTCTGTCTTGAGGTCGGTGGTGGCCCTCACTCTGTGACATGGGCCACCTCTGTGTTGGAGTCGGTGGTGGCCCTCACTCTGTGACGTGGGCCACCTCTATGTTGGAGTCGGTGGTGGCCCTCACTGTGTGAGATGGGCCACCTCTCTGTTGAGGTCGGTTGCGGCCCTCACTCTGTGACATGGGCCACCTCTGTGACGTGGGCCACCTCTATGTTGGAGTTAGTGGTGGCCTTTACTCTGTGACATGCTCCACCTCCCTGTTGGTGTCAGTTGTGAACCTCACTCTGTGACATGGGCCACCTCCGTGTTGGGGTCATTGGTGGCCATCACTCTGTGACTTAGGCTTCGTCCGTGTTGGAGTAAATGGTGGCCCTCACTCTGTAACATGGGCCACCTCCGTGTTGGGATCGGTGGTGGCCCTCACTCTGTGACATGGGCCACCTCTGTGTTGGGGTCGGTGGTGGCCCTCTGTGACATGGGCGACCTTTGTGTTGAAGTCCGTGGTAGCCCTCACTCTGTGACATGGGCAACCTCTGTGCTGAGGTCGGTTGTGGCCCTCACTCTGTGACATGGGCCACCTCTGTGTTGGAGTCGGTGGCGGTCCTCACTCTGTGGGCCACCTCTGTCTTGGGGTCGGTTGTGGCCCTCACTCTGTTACATGGGCCCCCTCTGTGTTGAAGTCGGTGGTTTCCCTCACTCTGTGACATGGGCCACCTCTGTGTTGGAGTCGGTGGTGGCCCTCACTCTATGACATGGGCCTCCTCTGTGTTGGGGTCTGTGGTGGCCCTCACTCTGTGACATGGACCACCTCTGTGTTGGAGTCGGTGGTCGCCCTCACTCTGTGACATTGACCTCCTCTGTGTTGGAGTCGGTGGTGGCCTACACTCTGTGACATGGGCCTTCTCTGTGTTGGGGTCTGTGGTGGCCCTCACTCTGTGACATGGGCCACGTCTGTGTTGGAGTCGTTGGTGTCCCTAACTCTCTGACATGGGCCTCCTCTGTGTTGGGGTCCGTGGTGGCCCTCACTCTGTGACATGGGCCGTCTCTGTGTTGAAGCCAGTTATGGCCCTCACTCTATGACATGGGCCACCTCTGTGTTGTAGTCGGTTGTTGCCCTCACTCTGTGACATGGGCCTCCTCTGTGTTGGGGTCTGTGGTAGCCCTCACTCTGTGACATGGGCCACCTCTGTGTTGGAGTCGGTGGTGGCCCTTACTCTGTGACATGGGCCACCTCTGTGTTGGGATCGGTGGTGGCCCTCACTCTGTGACATGGGCCACGTCTGTATTAGAGTCGGTGGTGCCCCTCACTCTGTGACATGGGCCACCACTGTGTTGGGGCCGGTGGTGGCCCTCTCTATATGACATGGGCCACATCTTTATTGCTGTCGGTCGTGGCCCCCAGACTCTCACATGGGCCACCTCTGTGTTGTAGTCGATGGTGGCCCTCAGACTGTGACATGGGCAACCTCTCTGTTTAAAGTCGATAATGGGCTTCACTTTGTGACATGGGCCACCTCTCTGTTGGCATCTCTGGTGGCCTTCACTCTGTGACATTAGCCACATCGGTGTGGGAGTCGGTAGAGGTCCTCACTCTGTGACATGGGCCACCTCTGTGTTGGAGTCAGTGGTGGCCCTCACTCTGTGACATGTGCCACGTCTGTGTTGGAATCGTTGGTGTCCCTAACTCTGTGACATGGGCCTCATCTATGTTGGGGTCCGTGGTGGCCCTCACTCGGTGGCATGGGCCACCTTTGTGTTGAAACCGGTGGTGGCCCTCACTCTATGACATTGGCCTCCTCTGTGTTGTAGTCGGTTGTAGCCCTCACTCTGTGACATTGACCTCCTCTGTGTTGGGGTCTGTTGTGGCCCTCACTCTGTGACATGGGCCACCTCTGCGTTGGAGTCGGTGGTGGCCTACACTCTGTGGCATGGGCCTCCTCTATGTTGGGGTCAGTGGTGGCCCTCACTCTGTGACATGGGCCACGTCTGTGTTGGAATCGTTGGTGTCCCTATCTCTGTGACATGGGCCTCCTCTGTGTTGGGGTCCGTGGTGTCCCTCACTCTGTGACATGGGCCACCTCTGTGTTGAAGCTGGTGGTGGCCCTCACTCTATGACATGGGCCACCTCTGTGTTGTAGTCGGTGGTGGCCCTCACTCTGTGACATTGGCCTCCTCTGTGTTGGGGTC
This sequence comes from Cherax quadricarinatus, assembly GCF_038502225.1. NCBI lineage: Eukaryota > Metazoa > Arthropoda > Malacostraca > Decapoda > Parastacidae > Cherax > Cherax quadricarinatus. Next base: position 70,893 of record NW_027196410.1, read on the forward strand.
TGTGGTGGCCATCACTCTCTGACATGGGCCACCTCTGTGTTTTGATCGGTGGTGGCTCTCACTCTGTGACATGGGCCACCTCTGTATTAGAGTCGGTGGTGCCCCACACAGTGTGACATGGGCCACCACTGTGTTGGGGCCGGTGGTGGCCCTCTCTATTTGACAGGGGCCACGTCTGTGTTGCTGTCGGTCGTGGCCCCCACTCTCTCACATGGGCCACCTTTGTGTTGTAGTCGATGGTGGCCCTCAGACTGTGACATGGGCCACCTGTGTGCTGGGGTCGGTGTTGGCCCTCACTCTGTGACATGGGCCACCTCTGTGATGTGGTCGGTGGTGGCCCTCACTCTGTGACATGGGCAACCTCTGTGTTTAAAGTCGATAGTGGGCTTCACTTTGTGACATGGGCCACCTCTCTGCTGGTCATCTCTGGTGGCATTCACTTTGTGACATGGGCCACTTCTGTGTTGGAGTCGGTGGAGGTAAATAACAAAAAGGCACAATACCGTGACTGGAGCGATACACAAATAACCCGGACATAAAAGAGAGAAGCTTACGACGACGTTTCGGTCCGACTTGGACCATTGACAATGTCAATGGTCCAAGTCGGACCGAAACGTCGTCGTAAGCTTCTCTCTTTTATGTGCGAGTTATTTGTGTATCGGTGGTGGTCCTCACTCTTTGACATGGGCCACCTCGGTATTGGAGTCAGTGGTGGCCCTTACTCTGTGACATGCCCCACTTCCCTGTTGGGGTCATTGGTGACCCTCACTCTGTGACATGGGCCACCTCCGTGTTGGGGTCAGTGGTGGCCCTCACTTTTTGACATAGGCCACATCCATGTTTGAGTCAGTGGTGGCCCTCACTCTGTGACATGGGCCACGTCCGTGATGGGGTCGGTGGTGTCCCTCTTTTACATGCGCCACCTCTGTGTTGGGGTCCCTCGTGGCCCTCACTATGTGACATGGGCCACCTTTGTGTTGGTGTCGGTGGTGGCCCTCTGTGACATGGGCCACCTCTGTGTTGAAGTCGGTGGTGGCCCCTCTCACTATGACATGGGCCACCTCTGTGTTGGGGTCTCTGCTGGCCCTCTGTGACATGGGCCGCCTCTGTGCTGGAGTCGGTGGTGGACCTCACTCTGTGACGTGGGCCACCTCTGTGTTGGAGTCGGTGGTGGCCCTCACTCTGTCACATGGGCCACCTCTGTGTTGGGGTCGGACTTGGTCCTCACTCTGAGACATGGGCCACCTACGTGTTGGGGTCGTTGGGGGCCCTCACTCTGTGACATGGGCCACCTTCCTGTTGGGGTCAGTGGTGGCCCTCACTCTGTGACATGGGCCACCTCCGTGTTGGAGTTAGTGTTGGCCCTCACTCTGTGACATGGGCCACCTGTGAGTTGGGTTCGGTTGTGGCACTCACTCTGTGACATGGGCCACCTCTGTCTTGAGGTCGGTGGTGGCCCTCACTCTGTGACATGGGCCACCTCTGTGTTGGAGTCGGTGGTGGCCCTCACTCTGTGACGTGGGCCACCTCTATGTTGGAGTTAGTGGTGGCCTTTACTCTGTGACATGCTCCACCTCCCTGTTGGTGTCAGTTGTGAACCTCACTCTGTGACATGGGCCACCTCCGTGTTGGGGTCATTGGTGGCCATCACTCTGTGACTTAGGCTTCGTCCGTGTTGGAGTAAATGGTGGCCCTCACTCTGTAACATGGGCCACCTCCGTGTTGGGATCGGTGGTGGCCCTCACTCTGTGACATGGGCCACCTCTGTGTTGGGGTCGGTGGTGGCCCTCTGTGACATGGGCGACCTTTGTGTTGAAGTCCGTGGTAGCCCTCACTCTGTGACATGGGCAACCTCTGTGCTGAGGTCGGTTGTGGCCCTCACTCTGTGACATGGGCCACCTCTGTGTTGGAGTCGGTAGCGGTCCTCACTCTGTGGGCCACCTCTGTCTTGGGGTCGGTTGTGGCCCTCACTCTGTTACATGGGCCCCCTCTGTGTTGAAGTCGGTGGTTTCCCTCACTCTGTGACATGGGCCACCTCTGTGTTGGAGTCGGTGGTGGCCCTCACTCTATGACATGGGCCTCCTCTGTGTTGGGGTCTGTGGTGGCCCTCACTCTGTGACATGGACCACCTCTGTGTTGGAGTCGGTGGTCGCCCTCACTCTGTGACATTGACCTCCTCTGTGTTGGAGTCGGTGGTGGCCTACACTCTGTGACATGGGCCTTCTCTGTGTTGGGGTCTGTGGTGGCCCTCACTCTGTGACATGGGCCACGTCTGTGTTGGAGTCGTTGGTGTCCCTAACTCTCTGACATGGGCCTCCTCTGTGTTGGGGTCCGTGGTGGCCCTCACTCTGTGACATGGGCCGTCTCTGTGTTGAAGCCAGTTATGGCCCTCACTCTATGACATGGGCCACCTCTGTGTTGTAGTCGGTTGTTGCCCTCACTCTGTGACATGGGCCTCCTCTGTGTTGGGGTCTGTGGTAGCCCTCACTCTGTGACATGGGCCACCTCTGTGTTGGAGTCGGTGGTGGCCCTTACTCTGTGACATGGGCCACCTCTGTGTTGGGATCGGTGGTGGCCCTCACTCTGTGACATGGGCCACGTCTGTATTAGAGTCGGTGGTGCCCCTCACTCTGTGACATGGGCCACCACTGTGTTGGGGCCGGTGGTGGCCCTCTCTATATGACATGGGCCACATCTTTATTGCTGTCGGTCGTGGCCCCCAGACTCTCACATGGGCCACCTCTGTGTTGTAGTCGATGGTGGCCCTCAGACTGTGACATGGGCAACCTCTCTGTTTAAAGTCGATAATGGGCTTCACTTTGTGACATGGGCCACCTCTCTGTTGGCATCTCTGGTGGCCTTCACTCTGTGACATTAGCCACATCGGTGTGGGAGTCGGTAGAGGTCCTCACTCTGTGACATGGGCCACCTCTGTGTTGGAGTCAGTGGTGGCCCTCACTCTGTGACATGTGCCACGTCTGTGTTGGAATCGTTGGTGTCCCTAACTCTGTGACATGGGCCTCATCTATGTTGGGGTCCGTGGTGGCCCTCACTCGGTGGCATGGGCCACCTTTGTGTTGAAACCGGTGGTGGCCCTCACTCTATGACATGGGCCTCCTCTGTGTTGTAGTCGGTTGTAGCCCTCACTCTGTGACATTGACCTCCTCTGTGTTGGGGTCTGTTGTGGCCCTCACTCTGTGACATGGGCCACCTCTGCGTTGGAGTCGGTGGTGGCCTACACTCTGTGGCATGGGCCTCCTCTATGTTGGGGTCAGTGGTGGCCCTCACTCTGTGACATGGGCCACGTCTGTGTTGGAATCGTTGGTGTCCCTATCTCTGTGACATGGGCCTCCTCTGTGTTGGGGTCCGTGGTGTCCCTCACTCTGTGACATGGGCCACCTCTGTGTTGAAGCTGGTGGTGGCCCTCACTCTATGACATGGGCCACCTCTGTGTTGTAGTCGGTGGTGGCCCTCACTCTGTGACATTGGCCTCCTCTGTGTTGGGGTCTGTGGTGGCCATCACTCTCTGACATGGGCCACCTCTGTGTTTTGATCGGTGGTGGCTCTCACTCTGTGACATGGGCCACCTCTGTATTAGAGTCGGTGGTGCCCCACACAGTGTGACATGGGCCACCACTGTGTTGGGGCCGGTGGTGGCCCTCTCTATTTGACAGGGGCCACGTCTGTGTTGCTGTCGGTCGTGGCCCCCACTCTCTCACATGGGCCACCTTTGTGTTGTAGTCGATGGTGGCCCTCAGACTGTGACATGGGCCACCTGTGTGCTGGGGTCGGTGTTGGCCCTCACTCTGTGACATGGGCCACCTCTGTGATGTGGTCGGTGGTGGCCCTCACTCTGTGACATGGGCAACCTCTGTGTTTAAAGTCGATAGTGGGCTTCACTTTGTGACATGGGCCACCTCTCTGCTGGTCATCTCTGGTGGCATTCACTTTGTGACATGGGCCACTTCTGTGTTGGAGTCGGTGGAGGTAAATAACAAAAAGGCACAATACCGTGACTGGAGCGATACACAAATAACCCGGACATAAAAGAGAGAAGCTTACGACGACGTTTCGGTCCGACTTGGACCATTGACAATGTCAATGGTCCAAGTCGGACCGAAACGTCGTCGTAAGCTTCTCTCTTTTATGTGCGGGTTATTTGTGTATCGGTGGTGGTCCTCACTCTTTGACATGGGCCACCTCAGTATTGGAGTCAGTGGTGGCCCTTACTCTGTGACATGCCCCACTTCCCTGTTGGGGTCATTGGTGACCCTCACTCTGTGACATGGGCCACCTCCGTGTTGGGGTCAGTGGTGGCCCTCACTCTTTGACATAGGCCACATCCATGTTTGAGTCAGTGGTGGCCCTCGCTCTGTGACATGGGCCACGTCCGTGATGGGGTCGGTGGTGTCCCTCTTTTACATGCGCCACCTCTGTGTTGGGGTCCCTCGTGGCCCTCACTATGTGACATGGGCCACCTTTGTGTTGGTGTCGGTGGTGGCCCTCTGTGACATGGGCCACCTCTGTGTTGAAGTCGGTGGTGGCCCCTCTCACTATGACATGGGCCACCTCTGTGTTGGGGTCTCTGCTGGCCCTCTGTGACATGGGCCGCCTCTGTGCTGGAGTCGGTGGTGGACCTCACTCTGTGACGTGGGCCACCTCTGTGTTGGAGTCGGTGGTGGCCCTCACTCTGTCACATGGGCCACCTACGTGTTGGGGTCGTTGGGATCCCTCACTCTGTGATATGGGCCACCTTCCTGTTGGGGTCAGTGGTGGCCCTCACTCTGTGACATGGGCCACCTCCGTGTTGGAGTTAGTGTTGGCCCTCACTCTGTGACATGGGCCACCTCTGTCTTGAGGTCGGTGGTGGCCCTCACTCTGTGACATGGGCCACCTCTGTGTTGGAGTCGGTGGTGGCCCTCACTCTGTGACGTGGGCCACCTCTATGTTGGAGTCGGTGGTGGCCCTCACTGTGTGAGATGGGCCACCTCTCTGTTGAGGTCGGTTGCGGCCCTCACTCTGTGACATGGGCCACCTCTGTGTTGGGGATGGTGGTGGCCCTCACTCTGTGACATGGGCCACCTTTGTGTTGTGGTCAGAGGAGGCCCTCACTCTGTGACATGGACCACCTCTCTTTTGGAGTTAGTGGTGGCCTTTACTCTGTGACATGCTCCACCTCCCTGTTGGTGTCAGTTGTGAACCTCACTCTGTGACATGGGCCACCTCCGTGTTGGGGTCATTGGTGGCCATCACTCTGTGACTTAGGCTTCGTCCGTGTTGGAGTAAATGGTGGCCCTCACTCTGTAACATGGGCCACCTCCGTGTTGGGATCGGTGGTGGCCCTCACTCTGTGACATGGGCCACCTCTGTGTTGGGGTCGGTGGTGGCCCTCTGTGACATGGGCGACCTTTGTGTTGAAGTCCGTGGTAGCCCTCACTCTGTGACATGGGCAACCTCTGTGCTGAGGTCGGTTGTGGCCCTCACTCTGTGACATGGGCCACCTCTGTGTTGGAGTCGGTGGCGGTCCTCACTCTGTGGGCCACCTCTGTCTTGGGGTCGGTTGTGGCCCTCACTCTGTTTCATGGGCCCCCTCTGTGTTGAAGTTGGTGGTTTCCCTCACTCTGTGACATGGGCCACCTCTGTGTTGGAGTCGGTGGTGGCCCTCACTCTATGACATGGGCCTCCTCTGTGTTGGGGTCTGTGGTGGCCCTCACTCTGTGACATGGACCACCTCTGTGTTGGAGTCAGTGGTGGCCCTCTCTCTGTGATATGGGCCACCTCTGTGTTGGGATCGGTGGTGGCCCTCACTCTGTGACATAGACCACCTCTGAATTAGAGTCGGTGGTGCCCCTCACTCTGTGACATGGGCCACCACTGTGTTGGGGCCGGTGGTGGCCCTCTCTATATGACATGGGCCACCTCTGTGCTGCTGTCGGAGGTGGCCCCCACTCTCTCACATGGGCCACATCTGTGTTGTAGTCGATGGTGGCCCTCAGACTGTGACATCGGCATCCTCTGTGCTGGGATCGGTGTTGGCCCACACTCTGTGACATGGGCCACCTCTGAGATGTAATCGGTGGTGCCCCTCACTCTGTGACATGGGCAACCTCTGTGTTTAAAGTCGATAGTGGCCCTCACTTTGTGACATGGGCCACCTCTCTGCTGGCATCTCTGGTTGCCTTCACTCTGTGACATGGGCCACTTCTGTGTTGGAGTCGATGGAGGTCCTCACTCTGTGACATGGGCCACCTCTGTGTTCGAGTCAATATTGGCCCTTACTCTGTGACATGCCCCACTTTCCTGTTGGGGTCAGTGGTGACCCTCACTCTGTGACATCGGCCACCTCCGTGTTGGGGTCAGTGGTGGCCCTCACCCTTTGACATGGGCCACTTCCGTGTTGGGGTCGGAGGTGGCCCTCTGTGACATGCGCCACCTCTGTGTTTTGGTCGCTCGTGGCCCTCACTATGTGACATGGGCCACCTTTGTGTTGGTGTCGCTGGTGGCCCTCTGCGATGTGGGCCACCTCTGTGTTGAAGTCGGTGGTGGCCCTCACACTATGATATGGGCCACCTCTGTGTTGGGTTCTGTGGTGGCCCTCTGTGAAAAGGGCCACCTCTGTGTTGGAGTCGGTGGTGGCCCACACTCTGTGACGTGGGCCACCTCTGTGTTGGAGTCTGTGGTGGCCTGAATCTGTTACATGGGCTTCCTCTGTGTTGATGTCGGTGGGGGCCCTCACTCTTTGACATGGGCCACTTCTGTGTTGGGGACGGTGGTTGCCCTCACTCTGTGACTTGGGCCACCTCTGTGTTGGGTTCGGACTTGGTCCTCACTCTGAAACATGGGCCATGTACGTGATGGCGTCGGTGGAGGCCCTCACTTTATGACATGGGCCACCCCCCTGTTGGGGTCAGTGGTGGCCCTCACTCTGTGACATGGGCCACCTCCGAGTTTGGTTCGGTGGTGGCCCTCTGTTATATGCGCCACCTCTTTGTTGGGGTCGGTGGTGGCCCTCTCTCTGTGACATGGGCCACCTCTGTCTTGAGTCGGTGGTGGACCTCACTCTGAGACATGGGCCACCTCTGTTTTGGAGTCGGTGGTGGCCCTCACTCTGTGACGTGGGCCACCTCTATGTTGGAGTCGGTGGTGGCCCTCACTCTGTAACATGGGCCACCTCTGTGTTGAGGTCGGTGGTGGCCCCCAGTCTGTGACATTGGCCACTTCTGAGTTGGAGTCGGTTGCGCCCCTCACTCTGTGACATGGCCCACCTCTGTGTTGGGGATGGTGGTGGCCCTCACTCTGTGACATGGACCACCTTCGTGTTGTGGTCGGTGGATGCCCTCACTCTGTGACATGGGCCGCCTCTGTGTTGGAGTCAGTTGTGGCCCTTATTCTCTGACATGCTCCTCTTCCCTGTTGGTGTCAGTGGTGAACCTCACTCTCTGACATGTGCCACCTCCGTGTTGTGGTCATTGGTTGCCCTCACTATGTGACATTGGCCACCTCCGTGTTGGAGTCAGTGGTAGCCGTCACTCTGTGACATGGGCCACCTCCGTGTTGGGATCGGTGGAGGCCCCCTGTGACATGCGCCACCTCTGTGTTGGGATCGGCCGTGGCCCTCACTCTATGACATGGGGCACCTCTGTGTTGGTGTCGGTGGTGGCCCTCTGTGACATGGGCCACCTTTGTGTTGAAGTCTGTGGTGGCCCTCACTCTGTGACATGGGCAACCTCTGTGTTGGAGTCGGTGGCGGCCGTCACTCTGTGACATGGGCCACCTCTGTTTTGGGGTCGGTGGTGGCCCTCACTCTGTGACATGGGCCACCTCTGTATTGGGGTCGGTGGTGGCCTTCCCTCTGTGATATAGGCCACCTCTGTGTGTCGGTGGTGGCCCTCACTCTGTGACATGGGCCACCTCTGTGTTGGAGTCGTTGGTGTCCATCATTCTGCGACATGGGCCTCCTCTGTGTTGGGGTCGGTGGTGGCTCTCACTATGTGACATGGGCCACCTCTGTGTTGGAGTCGGAGGTGGCCCTCACTCTGTGACATAGGCCAATTCTGTGTTGGTGTCGGTGTTGGCCCTCACTCTGTCACATGGGTAACCTCTGTGTTGGAGTCGGTGGTCGCCCTCACTCTGTGACATTGACCTCCTCTGTGTTGGAGTCGGTGGTGGCCTACACTCTGTGACATGGGCGTCCTCTGTGTTGGGGTCGGTGGTGGCCCTCACTCTGTGACATGGGCCACGTCTGTGTTGGAGTCGTTGGTGTCCCTAACTCTCTGACATGGGCCTCCTCTGTGTTGGGGTCCGTGGTGGCCCTCACTCTGTGACATGGGCCGTCTCTGTGTTGAAGCCGGTTATGGCCCTCACTCTATGACGTGGGCCACCTCTGTGTTGTAGTCGGTTGTTGCCCTCACTCTGTGACATGGGCCTCCTCTGTGTTGGGGTCTGTGGTAGCCCTCACTCTGTGACATGGGCCACCTCTGTGTTGGAGTTGGTGGTGGCCCTTACTCTGTGACATGGGCCACCTCTGTGTTGGGATCGGTGGTGGCCCTCACTCTGTGACATGGGCCACCTCTGTATTAGAGTCGGTGGTGCCCCTTACTCTGTGACATGGGCCACCACTGTGTTTGGGCCGGTGGTGGCCCTCTCTATATGACATGGGCCACATCATTGTTGCTGTCGGTCGTGGCCCCCAGACTCTCACATGGGCCACCTCTGTGTTGTAGTCGATGGTGGCCCTCAGACTGTGACATGGGCAACCTCTCTGTTTAAAGTCGATAATGGGCTTCACTTTGTGACATGGGCCACCTCTCTGTTGGCATCTCTGGTGGCCTTCACTCTGTGACATTAGCCACTTCGGTGTTGGAGTCGGTGGAGGTCCTCACTCTGTGACATGGGCCACCTCTGTGTTGGAGTCAGTGGTGGCCCTTACTCTGTGACATGCCCCACTTCCCTGTTGGGGTCAGTGGTGACCCTCACTCTGTGACATGGGCCACCTCCGTGTTGGGGTCAGTGGTGACCCTTACTCTGTGACATGGGCCACCTCCGTGTTGGGGTCAGTGGTTGCCCTCACTGTTTGACATTGGCCACATCCATGTTTGAGTCAGTGGTGGCCATCACTCTGTGACATGGGCCACCACCGACCCGAACACGGAGGTGGCCACATCCATGTTTGTGTCAGTGGTGGCCCTCACTCTGTGACATGGGCCATCTCTGTGTTGAAGTTGTTGGTGGCCATCACTCTGTGACATGGGCCACCTCTGTGTTGGAGTCGGTGGTAGCCCTCACTCACTGACATGGGCCACCTCTGTGTTGGTTTCGGTGGTGGCCCTCACTCTGTGACATGGGCCACCTCTTTGTTGGAGTCGGTGGTTGCCCTCACTCTCTGATATTGTTCAACTCTGTGTTTAGGTCGGTGGTGGCCCTCACTCTGCGATTTGGGCCACGTCTGTGTTTGAGTCGGTGGCGGCCCTCACTCTGTGACATGTACCACCTCTGTGTTGGGGTCGGTGGTGGCCCTCACTCTGTGACATTGGCCACCTCTGTGTTGAGGTCGGTGGTGGCCGTCACTCTGTGACATGGGCTATCTCTGTGTTGAGGTCGGTGGTGGCCCTCACTCTGTGACATTGGCCACCTCTGTGTTGAGGTCGGTGGTGGCCGTCACTCTGTGACATGGGCCACCTCTGTGTTGGAGTCGGTCATGGCCCTCACTCTGTGACATTGGCCACCTCTGTGTTGGGGTCGGTGGTGGCCGTCACTCTGTGACATGACTGTGCTGTGTGATGAAGATCATCTTTTAAACACTATGATGAGCTACTCCTGCCAACTGCTTCAACTTGGTTTACTATATATTAATTAGCGTATATTTATATGAAGTTCAAATGCGGTTTTAAAACTCACTGTTGATGTCAAAACTAATGTTCCAAACATAGCTTATTAAAATCTTTGAAGCCATTTCATCAGACTATTATGCGAAATGTTTGTCATGTTTAATCTACTGTTGTTTTTAAATTAGGTATTCATCTGTCTCTACAAAAAAAATTCTATGTAAGTTGACTGTATAACATTTGCAACTTTTGGGTCATTCTAACATAATATTAACACATTAATTTAGTATTCGTTTATGAATGCTACCCTACTTTGCTAAGGCATACTTCATGTTGATCAGACCCTGATCCACCATGAGTCCTGGTCACAGACCGGGCCGCTGGGGCGTTGACCCCCGGACCTCTCCCCATGTATACTCCAGAACTCCCAAGTTATCGATGCAAAAAATTTTAAAGAACAAATTATAATTCTAAATGTTCTTCCAATGATTTCAAATGTGGTGTACCCAGCACCTGCTTGGGAGAGGGATGAAAGGGGGTGTTAGACACCCTGTAACAACCTTGTCTGAACACTGGTGTCCGGGACTCACGACAGTTTGCCTGTCTTGTCTGAGGGCAGGAGTGGGGGGTCTCACCCCCATGAACCACTCATGTTATGCGCCCTTCCTTAACACTCCATTATATACAAAAATAAAAGGCCTGGTCAAAATAAGTTCTGTAGTAATATATCGCGAACCACTTTATTACTAGCTAGATAAAGCAGGTTTGACTATATATTATTATTGGGTATGGTATAAATCATCAAAAGTACTCTCAAGCAAGGTTGTATTCAATAAAATGTTATTTGTTAGGCATTATTATATTATATTATATTGTATTATAGTAGGTTGATTACTGTGTTCTGTTATGCAAGTGGGAAACCACAACTTTAGAGTCCGGTTGATGGTTCCAGAAATGGCGCCAAGCACTACCTCCTGACCGACCTGACGTCAGACCACTGAGCATTTGAACAGTCGGTCAGATCATAGCACTGACTCTGATCGGGTCTTCAACCCAGAGATCTTAAGTTGGTCAATAATTCTAGATCGTGTCTATTGACTTAACTTTGCTGTTAATTCCAAGAGTCTGATAACCCTTCTCTTTAAGAAGGATAACTGATTGATTTCCTTAAATTTCCCATAATAGTTCTTATTTTGACTCTTCATTGTAATTATTGTATTATACTTGATTCATGGGGGATGTGAACATGGAGTAATTTTTGTATTATACTTAATTCACGAGGATTTGAACATAGAATTACGTTCCTCATTGTACAGTCTCATTTTATTGATAATAGTGAATTGTCATTTTAATTCACTAACTGGATACCAATAAAGGTTCATAATTGGTAGTAAATAAAGTCGTAACAAATGGGGGCCTGTCCGGGAGCTACTTACCCTGAAGTACATATTTGTTTTGCATTAAAATTAAGCTCCTTTGCGAGAATTAAGAAAATGGATCCAGAAATCAAGTCATTATTAGATGAATTAACAGAGGCTACTCTTGACACTTTAAAATTACAGACGTGTTGGCTAATAGCTAGACAGTTAGATATACCTTATAACAGATACCATAGCGCTGAGACTCTTAGGTCCCTAATTAGGCATAAATTATTTCCGAAATCCCAAGTAATGCCAGTATTAGATTCGGAAGATAGTTTTATTTCTCAATTGGAGGAAGTAGAAATCCCACGGACGGGACCTGCCTTAAATAATGAAGTTGAACCAGGGTTTACGAGGCCTAACTACTCAGTCGAGTCTTAAAGCTCCCTCCCGTTCATTTCCCCAGAGTATGTATCGGTGGTTGAAACGAACCCTGAGTCAAATGACGGGGATAATTTTAGAACTGGTGCTCTTCCCAAAATACTTCCAGAGAAGACCACCGAATTTCCCGAATTTCACGTCCGAACAATTAGAGATAATAGAACGCATATTACTATTTCAAAACTCTCAAATCGAAGCTAGAAGACATCTAAACGAAGAAGAATTTAGGCGTGAAAGCTTTCGTTTCGAAACAAAGCAAAAGGGAGGTCCGTAAGAGAGAGACGTGAAGAGCACTGTAACCGGGTTTGACTTGCATGAAGCAGCTCTGATGGTACCTAAGTTTAACGAAACAGATTTAGATGAATTCTTTGAAATTTTTGAGAATCAGGCACGTTCAATGGGCTGGCCCAAAGACAAATGGGCCACATTGCTGCACACATCTCTATATGGAAAGGTGCAGTCTTGTGTCGCCTCCTTACCATATGAGTTTTATGTCCAGTACGACGTAGTAAAGAGAACTATTTTAGAAGCATATGACATGCTCCCTATTAGTTACCAAATAGCTTTTCGTTCCATGAAACGGCAAACAGGACAAACTTATGTAGATTTTGCCCGAGGGAAAGCAGTGGCGTTTGAACGTTGGTGTCGAGCTTCTCGGGTCATGACTTTAAAAGATCTTTCACAATTAATGTTACTAGAAGATTTGTATGCAAATTTTCGCAAACAACGTTGTTAGAGACTGCCATGCTGGCAGACAACTTTGAGATTTCCCTGAGGTTGGTACAATCTGAAAGCAGCCAGGTTATCAAGGCAACAACGAGACCCGAACCTGTGAAGCCTTTCGATAAGCGACCTACCCAACCCGTTCACTCCCGTGTAACAAGTAAACCCGAAGTAAAACACCAAATTCAATCGAGCCCATCCTATAGACCAGATAGGTCATCGGGAAAAATTAAATGTTTGTACTGTTCAAAGCTGGGACATTTCAAATCACAATGCTTTAAGCGTGATAGGGACCAGGGAAGGAGTCCATCCTATGGATTGCCCACGCAAATCATATCCTCTATGACTCATCCAAGGATGCCCGAGCCACGAGTAGATGCCCGGTTCCAAGGAAAAGGACTAGATCCTCATAGTTGACTAAGCAGAACATGGGTATCATAATCAAACTTGTCAAGTGCTATGAGTCCTTACTTTTCCAAAAGCAAAGTAGGAACTACCGATGGCTAGTTGTTGCAAGTAAACTTCTTTAGGGATACGGGGTCCTACTTAACATTATTAAGAGAAGGACTGTTATCATTCCCTGCCGAATCATATACGGGTTTCGAAGCTCTGTTGGAAGCTTATGGTGGCTCCACTATGCGAGTACCCCTGTGCAAGTTATATGTCGAAGCTCCTATTTTTACTGGCTGGATGTCAATCGGAGTGTCTCCAACTAACTTCCCCATAAAAGATGTAGACCTATTGATTGGGAACGACTTAGCAGAAGAAGGAATATGGAAAGAGCCCATAGTTATGGAAAATCCAACCGAGGAAAATTACGTCATCAAAGCCCGACGAACGGAACCTACCCTCTTTCCTCTGAGCTTAGTAACCCGGGCAATGACCAAACAGTCACGTTCTCCGTTGGTATTGGAGGAAGTCATGGACGACGTCGTCGTAGGAGTAGGAGACATATTCAACGAAAGCTCGAGTTTCGAGCCAACAGTCCATCCAGAACCGATACGAGTTTCAAAGTCGGTGGTTTCCGAAATAGATCTATTCTTGAAGGAGGATCTAGTAAGAGAACTCCAAATAGACCCCTCCTTAAGTGACATCAGGAAGCTTGCTGTGTCGGGAGAAGAAGCCCTTAAAAGTGACAGCTGTTACTATTGGGAGAAGGACTTGCTGAAAAAGAAACAAGGATCTCTTAAAAGTGATCATCTAGAGGTCTTGCCTACACCGTTTATAAATTTAACATGTAAGTTTGCTCATGACTGTCCCCAAGGTGGACATCTGGGACAAAAGAAGACTTTTAGAAAAATTGCTAAGCACTTTACATGGCCAAAAATGAAGGAAGAAGTGGAGAGGTATGTAAGAAGCTGTTCCATGTGTCAACTAGTAGGCAAACCTGCACATAATCTACCACCTGCGCCATTGAACCCTATACAAGTAAGAGGGGAGCCCTTTTCACGTCTGGTGATCGACTGTGTCGGCCTACTACCCAAGACTCGGCACGGCAACCAGTTCCTATTCACCATCATGGACACCGTCACCAGGTACCCGGAAGCAGTTCCTCTCAGTAGGATTAATGCTTGCCTAATAGTGAGAGCATTGATTAAGTTCTCCTCTCACTTCGAATTTCCAAGAGAAGTTCAATCGGATCAAGGGTCGAATTTTACTTCAAAATTTTTCCATGAAGCCTTGGCTCAGCTAGGAGTCAAAACGGTTTATGTGACGGCCTATCGACCCCAATCACAAGGTGTGGTGGAAAGGTTCCATCAAACTCTGAAGATTATGATGAGGTCCTATTGTCTGCAGTATTCCAAAGATTGGGACGAAGGTATTCCACTACTCTTGTTTGCCCTAAGGGAAAGCGAAAAAGACAACTTGAAGTTATCACCATTTGAGTTAATATATGGACATCAAATTAGAGGACCAGTACAGGTTCTCAAAGACGCTTGGACTGGGGAAGAAACGCCGACTTTTGAGGAGCTCTCCTACGTTAATGAAAGAACGCCTGAGCCTAGCTAGAGAATTGGCCGCCGAAACTTACGACAAGCACAGAGTAAAATGAAGGAGGAATATGATCGTCGAACTAAACTTCGTTCATTTGAACCAAAAGATCAAGCTCTGGTTCAACAATTTCATCAGGGACATGCTCTACAGCCCAAATTTGAAGGTCCTTTAGAAATCGTGAAGCGCCTAAGTGACGTGAACTACTTGGTAAGGACGCCGAAGAAGAGGAACTCACAACGGACGTATCACATTAACCAACTTAAACCCTATTCAGGAATCGTTTCTCCAATTTCTACTGTAACGTCTCTGAACCAAGAACGGGTTCCAGCAAGTTCGGATGAAATGATAGGAATACCTGTTCTTCTGAACAATTCGACAGCCTTAAAGAATTTAAATTCTCTACTGATAAATCTGGAAGTAGACAAAGGACACGAAATAAAATCCCTGATTAAGGCAAATCTCCACCTATTCAACGACTTCCCTAAACCGTGTATGTTGGGTGTGCATGATGTTACTCTCAGAGAACCTACTCCAATCAAGAAATCTCCCTACAGAGTGTGTCCAAAGAAACAAGGCGAGCTAGAGGCAGAGGTGAACTTTTTACTCTCGCAAGGGTTGATAAAACCAAGTAACAGTCCTTGGGCATCCCCGTGCATTCTAGTCCCCAAACCAGGTGGGACCTCCCGTATGTGCACAGATTTTAGAAAAGTCAATGCTGTAACAGTACCTGATGGGTTTCCAATACCCAGAATTGACGACTTAATAGATAAGGTCTCCAGGGCTAAGTATATCAGTAAATTGGATTTGTTAAGAGGGTATTACCTAGTCCCGTTGTCACCCAGAGCTCAAGAGATATCGGCCTTTACGATACCTGGTGGCCTATACAAGTATTGCGTTATGCTCATTGGCTTCTGTAACGTGGCCTCTACGTTCCAGCGTATTATGAACATACTTACATACTTACAGGAGGATTGGACAGGGTAGAAGCTTACTTAGACGACTTAGTCGTATACAGCAATATTTGGTCTCAACAACTTAGATAACTTAGAGCCTTGTTTGATGCCTTTAGTAAACATGATTTTACAGTGAATTTGTCCAAGTGTGAGTTTGGCCAGACTAAAATTAAACACTTGGGGTTTCGGATTGGACGAGGTAAAGTTGCTCCTTTGAACGCCAAAGTAAGGCCCTCTTAGAATTTCCTACCCCTAAGGATAGGATAAGCGTATCGAGATTTTTAGGAGTTGCCGGTTACTACCGTCGGGTCTGTCCAAATTTTGCACAGGTAGCTTTTCCCCTAACTGAATTAACAAGTCCAAAAACAAAGTTTTCATGGACCCTGGATTGTGAAATTGCTTTTAACCGTTTAAAAAGATTACTATCCTCTTCCCCAGTATTGCTAAGTCCTGATTTTAATAAACCATTCCACTTACAAATAGATGCAAGTGCGTATGCATTGGGAGCCGCATTGTTACAGAAGGCTCCGAATTCTGACCTATTGCAACCTGTTTCTTATTTTTCTTCTAAGTTAAAGAAACACCAAATTCATTACTCAGCTATACAAAAAGAAGCCTTAGCTCTTGTTGTATCCCTAGAGAATTTTGATGTATATTTAGGATCTTCTCCCTATCAGATATAGGTGTACTCCAATCACAATCCTTTGACCTTCATAAATACTATGAAATTGATTGACCATATCACACTCGGGCCGTGTGGTTGGGCTGCATACACGCTCCTGGTTGAGAGACCTTCCTGCGCAGTTTGATTTTCTAAAGATGGCGCAGAATGCAAGAAGGCGTGTCAACACTGTGTGCTTTAATTTAGTGCGGGGTGTCATTACACCTCAGACCACACAGGTGATACTACCTATGATTATTCGCGACACATACGGCATTGCTGATCAGGATCTGTATGGAGTATCGCTCAATGGGACTCACCCAATATTCATCAAGCTACGATCGACGGCAGTGTATGAACACCTGGTGGAGAAGTATCAAGATGGCTGTGTGGACGTTAACTCGGCAATACGAGTTCGTCTCATTGATGTGTCGAGACACTACACCTGGGTGAAGGTACGTAATATGCCTTTCGAAGCTGACGAGGCTGGTTACCTCGAGGTTACCTGGAGGTTACCTGGAGATTATTCCGGGGATCAACGCCCCCGCGGCCCGGTCCATGACCAGGCCTCCCGATGGATCAGGGCCTGATCAACTAGGCTGTTACTGCTGGCCGCATGCAGTCCAACGTATGAGCCACAGCCCGGCTGATCCAGCACTGACTTTAGGTATCTGTCCAGCTCTCTCTTGAAGGCAGCCAGGGGTTTATTGGCAATTCCCCTAATGCTTGATGGGAGGCTGTTGAACAGTTTTGGGCCCCGGACACTTATGGTGTTTTCCCTTAGTGTACCAATGGCACCCCTACTTTTTATTGGGGGCATTTTGCATCGCCTGCCCAGTCTTTTACTTTCGTAGGGAGTGATTTCTGTGTGCAGATTTGGGACCATTCCTTCCAAGATTTTCCAAGTGTAGATTATGATATATCTCTCCCTCCTGCGTTCCAACGAGTACAAGTCAAGTGCTTCCAAGCGTTCCCAGTAGTTAAGGTGCTTGACAGAACTTATACGTGCAGTAAAGGATCTCTGTACACTCTCTAGATCTGCGATTTCACCTGCTTTGAATGGAGATGTTAATGTACAGCAATATTCCAGCCTAGAGAGAACAAGTGGTTTGAAAAGGATCATCATGGGCTTGGCATCTCTCGTTTTGAAAGTTCTCATTATCCATCCTATCATTTTCTTTGCACGTGCGATCGTGGCACTGTTCTGATCCTTGAAAGTGAGATCCTCAGACATTACTACTCCCAGGTCCCTTACATTATTTTTCCGCTCTATTGTATGGCCGGAGTCAGTAGTATACTCTGTTCTAGTTATTATCTCCTCCAGTTTTCCATAACGGAGTAGTTGCAAGTTGTCCTCATTGAACATCATATTGTTTACCGTTGCCCACTGGAAAACTTTGTTTATATCTTCTTGGAGGTTAACCGCATCCTCAGCAGATGACAGCCTCATGCAGATCCTAGTATCATCCGCAAAGGATGATACGGTGCTGTGGTGTATATATCTGTCTATGTCTGATATGAGGATAAGGAATAAGATGGGGGCGAGTACTGTGCCTTGTGGAACAGAGCTCTTCACTATGGCAGCCTCCGATTTAACTCTGTTGACCACTACTCTTTGTGTTCGATTTGTTAGGAAGTTGAAGATCCATCTCCCCACTTTCCCAGTTATTCCTTTAGCACGTATTTTATGGGCTATTACGCCATGATCGCATTTGTCAAATGATTTTGCAAAGTCTGTGTATATTACATCTGCATTCTGATTTTCTTCCAGTGCATCCAAGGCCATATCATAATGATCCAATAGTTGTGAGAGGCAGGAGCGACCTGCCCTGAACCCATGTTGCCCTGGATTGTGCAGATTTTGGGAATCCAGGTGATTTGCAATCCTGCTTCTTAGCACTCTTTCAAAGATTTTTATGATGTGGGACGTCAGAGCTATTGGTCTATAGTTCTTAGGTAATGCTTTGCTGCCACCTTTATGGAGTGGGGCTATATCCGTTGTTTTAAGTGACTGTGGAATTTCACCCATGTCCAAGCTCCTCCTCCATAGTGTACTTAGGGCACGCGAGAGGGGTTTCTTGCAGTTCTTAATGAAAACAGAGTCCCACGAGTCTGGGCCCGGGGCTGAGTGCATAGGCATGTTGTCAATGGCTTTTTCGAAATCTATCGGAGTTAGGGTAATGTCGGAAATCTGGCAAACATTTATGGAGTTTTGAGGCTCATTCATGAAGAAATCATTTGGGTCATCGATCCTCAGACCGATTACTGGTTCACTAAACACAGAGTCGTACTGGGATTTCAATATTTCACTCATTTCCTTGTTGTCATCTGTGTAAGTCCCATCCTGTCTGAGTAAGGGCCCGATACTAGATGTGGTATTTGCCTTGTTTTTGGCATATGAAAAAAAATATTTTGAATTTCTTTCAATTTCACTAATAGCTTTAAGCTCCTCCTGCCTCTCCTGGTTCCTGTAAGAGTCATTTAGCTTAAGTTCGATAGTTTCCACTTCCCTGGTCAGCGCCTCCTTTCGTGTATCAGATATTCTAGCACTCCTGAGGAGCTCAGTTACTCTTCGTCGTCTTCTGTAGAGGGAGCGTCTTTTTCTCTCCAGTTTACTCCTGCTCTTCTTCTTTCTTAGGGGAATATGCCTAGAACATGCTTCGGCTACCAGGAAGTTGATCCTTTCAAGGCACTGGTTTGGATCCATGTCATTTAAGACATCTTCCCAACATGTTTCGTTTAGGACATGGTTTACCTGGTCCCAGTTCATGTTCTTGTTGTTGAAGTTGTATTTTGTGAAGACACCTTCACAGGTACATGCATTCTGCTGATCAGGACCCCTATGCATGTACGTCTGGACTTCGATTAGATTGTGATCGGAATTAGTTGTTTTTGATATTCTTATGTCTCTTATCAGGTCCTCATTATTTGTGAAGATAAGGTCAAGTGTGTTTTCTAGTCTTGTTGGCTCCACTATCTGCTGGCTTAAGGTGTGTTTTTCGCAGAGACTTAGTAGCTCATGTGTGTGTGACCTTTCATCTGCGCTACCTCCGGGGATTGTTTCAGCTATAACATTATTTGCTACATTCTTCCATTTTGTATGCCTTAGGTTGAAATCACTAAGCAGTAAGATGTTTGGGGATGGAGCTGGATGGTTTTCCAAACAGTAATCAATTTTCAGTAGCTGTTCCTTGAACTGTTGTGAGGTTGCATCTAGTGGCTTGTATACAACCACAATGACTAGGTTTTGGTTCTCGATCTTTATTGATAGAACTTCAACTACCTCATTTGTGGTGTTCAGCAACTCCGTGCAGACATACAGGCCACCCTCCCCCCCCCCCTTGTTGCCTGTTCATTCTGTCGCATCTGAAAAGGTTGTAACCACTTATCCATATTTCACTGTCAAAGTGATCTTTTGTGTGAGTCTCTGTGAAGGCTGCAAACATTGCATTAGACTCCTCTAGAAGTCCACTGATAAAAGGTATTTTGTTGTTGGTGGATGGCTTAAGGCCCTGTATATTAGCAAATATGAACGAGGTTGTATTCTGTGTTTGTTGGGGGAATTTTGTTATTGGCATCAGTAGTTGTAATTCTGGAGGGCCACGGATGGCCACTGGCTGCGCCTCCAGTCCAACAAGGCTCCAATGTGGTGGACTATTTTTGTTATTTCCTTCCATTTTCTTTTTTCGTTTCCTGCCACTAAAAAATCACCTGGAGTTGGGTTGTCGTAGCTACTATTGTTTGTCTTGTGGGGACTGTGCCTCCTGGTCCCTTTTAGATGGTATGCAGGGCAGTCGATGTTGTAACACTGCTTCTGGAGGACCGAGGAGTGGCACATTTTTGGGTGAAAGAAAGTACAGAAAGAAGAACGACACACTCCTTTAGACAGGAGGTCGCTACATTTTTTGGAATGGTCAAAGTTGCATGTCCCATTTTTTCCCCCTGTTATTCCATGCTTACAGATGCCCCAAGCATAATATTTGCACAAATTCACCTTTGGTTGAGAATTTTTGGGAGGTGTGTTGTCAATTTCTGCAGGTTCTGGGACTGCACTATAATCCTCAGGCAGACCTAAGGAACGTTTTTGAACGTTACAGTACTGTTCACCTGGCAACAGCAGGTACTTGGGCGGATGGGGCATATGCCGGCTTGCCGTACGCCGGCTTACGTTCAACCTGAAGATGACGCTGAGGCATTCTATCCCATCATTTGTCATCCTAGAGGACTTTTGGACACAAGTTATGGTGTATTATGCAGGGCTATGTGGCGCTTATGACCATATGGCATCCCAGTGTGGGGGGCAGCAGCGACGACAGGAACCAGACAGAGGGACGGAGTGAGAGCCTGACCCGATGGCGGGGCCTGTCAGTGGGACACCTGTAAATGGCCATAGTTCTTCTTGGAGCGAGGAGGTGGAGAGAGAGTTCCAGATGGTGGGGTCGAGCCCATTAATGCCTGTAGGCTCTATGGTTTCCGCTTTGGTGGAAGGGGAGACCAAGCTGAGTAGCGAGGAACGAGCGGAGGATGTGGCTTTAGAGCAGTTGACGGACAGGTTTTTGGAGACGACGAGAGCTGGGGTAGAAGCACAGTCGGTGGAAGGACCAGAGGAGAGCGATGATGAGAGGAGAGGCAGTCAGCTGACTGCGGGTGCCTCTTTTACGGAAGTGTTGACCGTGGTCGAGGTGGCGGCGGAGGTACATTGTGAGGCATCTCCCGACCAGAACATGTATGCAGAGAGTGTTCGGCGAAAGAGGGCGGCAACGCACTCTGATACCGATGATGTCTTGACCCCGGTGCAGAGGCAGGGGAAGAAACCGTGGGCTGACGTGGTGAGTGGAGGCGCCACAGGTGTGTCCAGTCAGGTGTTTGACCAAGGGGGGGATCGCGCTCACAGTGGAAAGCGAGGTGGGAAAAGTAGGAAGGCTGGTAATGCGCCTATGAGAGGAGTTCCAGGGCAGCATGTAAAACCCTTCACGAAGGTTTCAGGTGTATGACTGTGAAGGTAAATGGGATGTGTGCGAATGTGAAGCATTTGTGGCTCCAGGGGTTTTTTAGGCGTTATGCCATAGATGTTGTATTTGTGCAGGAGCATAATTTTAAGGTTGGTCGGGATTTGAATGTGGCTGGATATCGTATGTTTGTGGCATATTCGAAACGTTTGAAGGGTGGGGTTGGGATCCTGATTCAGGAGACGAGCCCATTTGTTGTAATTAGATGTGGGGGAGGGGAGGAGGGTAGGGTACTCTGGGTAGATGGATGGTGGAGGGGTGAGCGATTGGCAGTGGTTCGTGTGTATGCGCCGGCAGAGCGTGATGTACGGGTGAAGAATGAGTTTGTGCGTGATGTTTTGATTTATTATTTGAGATCTCTTCCCTCGGCAACAATCGTAGGTGGCGACTGGAATTGTGTAGTATGTAGAAAGGATGTGAAGCCACGGGGGCAGGGTGTTTTTTGGTTAGCCTAAGGGATCTTTTGCTGGGCGTGGGGTTAAGGGATGTTATTGGAGGTGGGGACCTGATGGTTGAGCATACGTTTCATAGACAGGGATACGCGGCCAGACTAGATAGGTTATATGTGACGAAAAGTGTGCGGGTGATGTGCGTGCGTATGGTAGATGCTGTATACATGGATCATAGAGCTGTTTATATGAATTTGACTTTGGCCAGCTTGCCTAAGAGGTATCCAGGGAATTGGAAGTTAAATGTGAGACTTCTTGGGGTAGAGGAGGCGGGGTTAGATTTTAGGACAATGTGGGAGATTTTGTGGGGAGAGGGTAGGGATATGGGTGATTTGCTGGGGTGGTGGGATAGGGTAGCTAAGAAGAGGATCCGGCGGTTTTATGTGTGATGGGGAAAG